>NW_012142746.1:1152576-1186815 GCF_000956105.1 Propithecus coquereli
GCTTTTGGATATGATATGAATACCTCATGATTTTGATGGCCAGAACAGAGTGGAGGAAAAGAAACAACTCCTTGAATTGTATATCGGTGTAACCAAGATGACTTGCATTTCCATAGGGCTTTATGCTTTTGAAACCACATTCCCATCTATAACCTTGCACAGAAAAGAGCAGGTACCATAGGCTATCTCCACATTACAGGAGAATGAACAAATGTGGGAGTTAAGTGCCTGGCCCAGGCCAGAGATCCCTAACCTTGTACTCCTGCTGCTACACTGCTCTCACAAGGGCTTTATTTGAATCTGAATCAAATCCTTGTCAACCTTGGCTTCTCTTTCTTAGTTTCCAAGCACTTAAAGTGGGCCTATGGTTTTGGTATAACCCACTTGTGTCCTTTCTTATGATCTTTGAGTAGATGATATTGATTTTAGGTGTTTTAGACAGGCCAGTATTTGGGAAATTTATGTAGCTAAAGAAAACACACCATTTTCACCCTAAATAAGACATCTGCCATGACCTAACTTCTGTAGCTTCCTTTACATGTTGTCTTCAGAATGCCCCCAAATGAGCATGCAGTTCCTGGGTTGGATAATCATTTTACTTCTAAACTCCCAATAAAAAATGAAATCGAGAACAAATCCAGCTGACTCGGATAAAATACAAGAAAAAATTAAAAATCCCACAACTTCTACATAAAATACCGAAATAATCGAGACAAATCTGACCCACCTGATAAGACCTGAAGTGGTTTCCTGGGGCATTGCTGCTAATAACTGGTATTTCTTCGCTTCTTTCATCAACATATTACAGAAAGTGCTTGTTTAAAAAGGTAAACATTCTGATGAGTCAGATGCTCATCAAAAATAACCACACGTGGTATTTGTCCCATCTTTTTAACTTTGCAGTGTGATCTTGCATCTGTTTTCTCATATGCTTCTCACAACAGCTTTAAAAGGGGCTCCATCTAAGATGGTTACGCTCATTTTATGCGACCCTCTCAGACTCAGAGTCAAATGTGGTTCAGTCTGTTGTAGTCACTGAGTCCAAGCCACCAGCTTGAAAAATTCAACCAGCTATCTACAAGGTAATCTAATCTCTTATACATGTATGGTGTTTTATCATCTACAAAACATTTTCCCATTTGTAATTCCATTTCATCTTCATCTATGGAATCATTATGTAGGGAACTGGAATCAAGTGTTACAGATGGGACAACCGAGGTTGAGAGAGACTTTGGAAAAGAACTAACCCGGAACCGAGGTCTTCTTAATTCCAGCCTTTCCCACTGTGTTGGAGCCATTGGTCCATTTTCCAGACATGATTGTTATGTGAGGGAAGGACCAAGGAAGTTGGTTCTTATTTTATACCTATTTTTTCTGACCCTCTTATGTCCTTGCAGGCAGCACCTCGATTGACTTTCAAGATTCAGGTAACCAATTTTCTTGTTGTTTGCTTAAGAGCACTCATTTCGAAGTACATGAAACTGGCTTAGACCTTTAGACAGATCCCCAGGGGATGACTTATGTGTGCAGTGGTGAATGTCGATTTAACAAAACCATTAATTTGAGTTTCTGGGAATAAACAGTAGCTGTCACCCGCCATCAGAAAATACACAGTGCTTTGTAATCCAAATTGCAAAGTGCCTGAGAATACGACTGAATCAAGGAAAATAACTTTGGTGGTTGTTCAAGTCTGTGTATTGTTTTAACTTTCTGGCCAGGATGGTTCATTTCAGTGTGGTTTTCAGAAAACTAGATATTGGGTTGTGCCTGCCACATTTCATCAGTCATGCTGCATTACGTGCATTAGGAGGCCCTATGAATTCTTTTGGTCTCAGATTTACTGCAAGATGAGGCAGAAATCCATTTATGAATCCAAGGAAAGAGACTGTTAAAGATAGTCCCCCTTCACCAGGGGAGACAGCACTTGCTTTTCTCTCGCCATTCTCTTGCAACAATCCTTCTGCCAAACCCAGCCCCTCTCCCCAAATAAAAAGACTTACAACTCACGTAAAGCTAGATTCAAATAGTGGAAAAATATTTTTCAAAGATGCATGGCTGATTTAAAAATTGTCTTTTTTTTTAAACGATTCACAGTAGACAGCATTACTATGATAAGCATAAAAAACAGCCTCAGCACCAATGATCTTATGAGCCTGAGAGGAAACAACTACTGATATTCTTAGATGTCTATAGAGTCTATATTCCTGTATGAGCCGTGTTTATTGACTTTCCGTTTTGAAATTATTAAAAAATATTTAATATGGAATATTTCAAACAGAAAGAAAAATAGGATTGGCATACCTAATACCATCATCCACACAGACCTATCCAGTGTGAACATGTTGCCATATTTTCTTCAGATCTCTCCTGTTTATTATGTGAACAACACAATTGTATGCATATGTGTGTATATATACATACATATGTATATATACACACATAACACATATAGATAATTTTATATAATATATATGTATATGTAACTGGTTAGATATGATACTCACTGAAATCATCATTAACAGATATACTGTATTGGAGACGTGAGGCTCTCTATAGACACTTAAAACCCTAAACCCCATTACAATGTCTGTTAATGATTCTTTTAGAAAAAAATATCACTTGTCAAACTCTCTACAGCTTTGTATGTCTGAAAGTATATTTATTTTGGCCTCCTTTTTGAATAAAAATTTAGCAAAATATAACATTCTAGGTTGACAGTAATTGTTTGTATATTGTTTGCTGATTTTTTCCTTTTTACCTTGAGTCTGTTGCTCCACTCTCCTGTGGTATCCTTTGCTGCCCGATTCTGGTCTGCCATCTTGCCTGGGTTACACTTAAACCCAAATACTCAGTGGGAACTAAAATCTTAGTCAGTGCTGTAAGCTCTCTTCACTTTACCTTAATAGGTGTTCTGCATTTGTCTCCCATTTTTGCCAAGGATATGTTAATCTTGTTTTTGTCTCTGACCCTATCTTTTAGTTTTTTTTAACTTTTCATGCTCTATTGTTAGGTGAAACTGATTTAATGAAAAGAAACAGGAATAAAAATTAAAATTTTAAACTATCAATCTCATTATGATTGCATAATAATTTTCAAAGAGCAACATGTGCTTAAAATGAAAAGAAGTAATTGGAGGACAAGAAAGAGTTCATAGAAAACAAATGTTTACCCAAATTCAAAATAGAATATAAACACTAAATAGCTGAACAGTAAAATAATAAACTGATAAAATAATACAAGACAATATTTCAAAATACAGCCAAAAAGGACAAAATTAAAATCATGGATACAAGAGAAGATACATAGGATAAATCTAAGAGATGGGCTATCTAATGGGCATTATAGAAAGAGAAAACATAGATCGGAAAGTAAAAAAAGAAGCAATAATATAACAAATGAAATTCCTCAAATGAAGAACTTTAGGTCAAAAGAGCATACTAAACGTCAGGCAGAGTCTTGGAAAAGGGATACACATGGACATATACTAGTACTGTTTTTTTAATTTATTAGGATGTGTAGGGAAAAACCTATGTAATTTCAAAAAAAAATAAGAATATAATGTCTAGTAAGAAAAAAGAATCAGTCCAGCATTGGATGCCTCATGTATAATATAAAAATGCTAGCAGGAATAGGGTAGTAATTCCCAAATTCTGGAGGAAAGTGATTCTGACCTCAGCATTTTTGGGTCCAGACTATTTATTCTCCATGTGTAAGAACAAAAGAAAAGGAAGATATAATAATAACAACAAATTCCAGGAAACAATATTTAATTAAAATATTATTTTAAGGTTGCAGGCAGCGTGTGAATAGATGTTGTTTAATTCTTTGCAGATAAATATAAACTTGTTTATATTTGTTAATGTTAGAGTAGGGATCATTGGTTATATAGAACAGAAACATATGAAGCTGGCTAAAGCAAGAAAGACTTATTTTAAGAATTTGAGAGGCAAACTTAGAGTCACAGCTAGCCCCATAGGAACTAAAAATTAGAAGCTAGTAGAAACCAAAGCTCTACCCTCAGTTTTAGGAGCTCCTTGGTCCTGTTTCTCTCCTTCAGTGGCTACCTGGTCTGCCATAGTTCTATTTTTTTGCAGCCTCTCTCTGAGCTAGCTATGCCTATATGCAAATAGGCCAACAGTGCCACAAGTCATGAATCTACAAACTGGACACATCTGGGGACTGTAGCTGAACAATCACAGTCTCTCTGTGACTTTTCATTCAAGTTGTCAGGAAGGAGAGCACAACAGGTTGCCGGCCAGACAATGACTGCTGGCCTTGGGTTAGATGTCTGATCCTGGATCAATTAGCTAGGGTGGGCTGGGGTGGGATTATGCGTACTGCGTGGCTAAGCGAGGCTGTCTCTTCACAGGGCACAGGATAAGCGACATTCCCAGAAAAAAGTAAGCTGGTGCCAAAGACAAGAAACACACCTAGGAAGGTGAAAATATGTATGATTGGCCACTTGCAGCATAAAAATAGGATAGTTCTGTAATTCTCAAAGAAGCAGCCTCTTATGGGAACAAAATACTTAGGAGAAAGTTCTTTCTGGTGTCAAAATGTATCTTGTAAGTATTTAACTGGATATGTTTTGAGCAACACAGAGAAATACAGTTCTACTTTCTCTGTGGTTGTTCCTCCACTATCTGAAGACAACAATTGATATTCTTGCACCTGTAGATACTTCTATAATTGTACTTGTCTCACTGGTCATCATTTACCCACTCACCTACCAGATCATTCATGAGCTTTTCGAGGTATTATGTCCAACTAATTTTGAGCCTCTAGCAATTTAGGCCAATGCCAGGAACATAGTAGGTGCATAAAGAAATGGATGCATTAGTTAAAATAATGTTCATTTTGAATCCTAAGGCATTTTAGTTTAAAATTCTAGACAATTCAATCCTGTTGGTGATTATTTAATCATAAAACACAAGTGCTAAATTAGAGAATCTGCTCCTGCACATAAACCCTTGCATTTTTTTAAGTGTCCTTTAATTTGGGTAAACATTCGTGCCACTTAGTGCCTTACTGCCACTTTCTGGCAGGTGCCTTCCAAGTTCATGTGTGCGGGAATCAATCACACAGAGTTTTCCAAGGCACACTGGAAGGGAAATTAGCAAGAGTGAAGGGTCAATTTTCTTGAAATTGTTTTATCGCTTTGGGGGGAGTGAGGAAAGGAAATGGAGCACCATTATCGGCTTATCCCACTAGGGTGCTGAATGACAGCCATTGGTTCTAAACCATAATTGGCATTTAAACAAAACAAAACAAAACAGCAAAAAAACACTGTTCTGGTTCCTCAGCCTTAGTGACCCAAGGGCTCTAACTAGCCAGGAATGGGGTTAGTCCATGAGATGTTCAGCTCTAGACTCTTGTGACCCAGACACTAGACTAGAGCAATCCACTGTTTGTTTAGAAAGATGAGTAGCTTAATGTTTGACAGTTGGGCTAAAGAATCAGGTGCACTGTTCAAACTCTAAAGTCATCTACATAAATATGTGACAACTAGAAAAAACAATCTAAACTGAGTTGGCCATTTTCTGTTCTGTAGACACAGTTAAGGGGCCTGCGGAGAAATTAACGCAAATGCCTTGAACGATAGATTCAAAGAATGCCATTGCGCTCAAGCCGCTTATTACAGCCTTACATTGCTCCTTCTCTGACCCAGATTTTGAGTCACTACTCTGAACTTAATTTAAGGAGTGGTTCAGTGTAATGAGTTTCCAACTCTGTGCAGAAAACAAATTTGCATTTTTCCAACTGATTAGTTTCTCTACTGATTAACTCAGCAAGGTCAACTTTTGGTCACTGATGCTGCTGATAGGCACCGCTGATATTTTCCAGTTTCAGGGTTTGGAAAGGCCTGACTTGAAGCTCATGTTTTCATCACTGATGAACAAATTATGACATTCCAGAAGAGAAGGAAATGCTGGGGTGCTCACACATCTACGTGTGTGCTTATTAGCTTCTGTCATTCAGGTCCTTCAGGGAACTAGCAAAGGAGAAGGTCTCCTCTTTTCCTCTCCATTCTTAGCTCCCACTACAGAGTCTTTTTATGAGAACTGCCCAAGATGACCCTATGAGATGGCTATCATCTCATAGCTTCACTGGAAATGTAGTATGAAGTAGAAAACATGGGCTTTGGACACACAGAAGGAACCAGATTGAAATCCCCAATTCCATCACTTTCGAAGCTATGTTACTTTGAATTAGTTTTGTGTCTTAGTTTGCTCATCTATAAAATAAGGATAATAGCAGGCCCCTTATATCATTAGGATCCAAAGAGGAAACGTGAAAATGTCCTTCTTAGTGTTTGGAATATAGTAAGTGATTAATAAATGTTAATTGTCTTCCATTATTGAAGTCCTTGGTCATATATGATGGATGATTAAGAAAGCAAGCTTAGCACCATTTACATACTACTCCTGTGTCTCAACCCTTCTCCACAAATGTCCAAATCATACTTGCCTCTGGCCCAGTAGCTGGATAACCCTGACTATGGATTCAAGCTTCTCTCACATCTTGCATCTTTCATAAAGCCTTAGCAGATCACCAGGCCCCTAGATCTCTCCCTCTTCCAAATCCCTTTCACTGTTATTCCTAACTAGTATCTCCCTAATATAGGACACATACTATACTGCTGGTGGAACCATGATGACTTTGGGTGAAAGAAAAACAATTTGAGGTTATGCAGATGCATAGAAGTTCTCAGCTTTCAGTAGGCAAAAACAGCTGAAATTTTCTAATATTATTTTATTTTTAGTGTATTTGCTTTTATACTTTCTAACTTATGGCAAATGATGCTGTGTTTTCATTTAAGGTAGTGATCTAAAGTTTCCTTTGACGATAAGGAAAAACAGAAGTGATTTCATTTACATAGAAATATTGAATAAATAATAATTCCAGTAGCATGTGAAAATGGCAAAAGGAAAACCGCATCAGATTATTGTGCACGTGACTGAAATTTAAGAAATATTAGTCTGTTCCACTTATGCAGAAGTACACTCAAGTGGACTGTTGTCTTTTGAGTTTTCAAATTGCTTTCTATGCAGAGTCCTGTCTTCCCCTCAAACGGGTTAAGTTCCCAGAAAAGAATGTCTGGTACTCTCTTTCTCCTTTTTATCCTGCCTAACAGTTCTATGGA
The DNA here is from genome assembly GCF_000956105.1 of Propithecus coquereli. NCBI lineage: Eukaryota > Metazoa > Chordata > Mammalia > Primates > Indriidae > Propithecus > Propithecus coquereli. The sequence continues at coordinate 1,159,721 of NW_012142746.1, forward strand.
TTCACGACACAATAACTACTCATTACTTGATTGAAGAAGAAAGTGACTTATTTCTTGACCCAGCTTTGGAAATTGACAGACACCCACAGAGATGTAATCCAAAGAAAAATTGTTATGCTGTGAACAGTTAAGAATTATCATAAAAATGAAAAACACCACTCATCTATTGCTACTATTCTTTCTTACAGGCATCTCTTAGTCCTTGCTAGAAAGAGTATATTACTATAGACCTAAAAATCATATTAGAAGGCTAGAACACACGCCTACTGGATATTAGATTAAAAATAAGTCCATCTGAGAGGCTCCACCAACAGGGACTGTCTACTCTGTCAATCAGCAATGAGTGGCAGCTGGAGAGAGGAGAATTCTGATGTGGTGGCCCTTGTCAGTCCCTATTCATCATAGGAATTATTCTCTACTTTGATTCTTGGGAGTAGATCTGGTACCAAAGAACATGAAAGAAATTCTTCATTAAGTGTGCATTGCCCATGTACTCTCACACCTCAGAAATGGCTCCTGCACTCTCTCCAGCAAGTAGTTTTATTTGGTTAAAATTAAGTCTCCATCTGTCAGGAAGAATTACTGTTCATCAGTTATTCAAAGAGAGTTTCTTATCTTACATGATCACACTGCAATGGCAATATGGAAATGACCCACTCACCATTAACGCAGCCAGTCCCATCCATTTCTGTAAGATTCCCAGAGTGCCCCACTCTAAAGTTAGAAGTGGCCGCCTCTCTCCCTTCAATTTCTTTTTTTAAATGATGCAGTTAGATCACTGAGATTGATTTTTTAATCAAACCTGGCCTGTAAGATGGCCCTTACTTTACGAACAGATAGCTGATCAACCTTTCTGTTTTCCAACATCTAGATGTACTGAAAAGAGTAGTCATCCTTATGGTGTGGTATGTGCTTTCAGGTTTAGTATTATAATTTTTTTTTCTTTTTCAAGGTGGTTAACCTCCATGCCATGTGTGGGCAGTGTAACAGAAAAATACTTTCTCTTAGGATCTTGCTGCTGCTTTGAACTAATCATTCGGTGTAGCATGGTAGGAACAAAATTAGAGCAGCATTTATGGATTCGAGCAACTCATGTTTAGTCTGGAAGAAGAAAATCATGCTCTTAAGAGTGAAATTTGACCAAATATAGGACATGGTCTAAAATCAGATAGTATACGGCATTATTCTTTCTTAATCTTTTATTGTTTCATTCTTGATGCTTCTAGGGCAAAAAAACCCCACAAAAAACAAAAAACCTCTCAAAGGCCTATTTTAAGCATAATAGGACAGTTTTGGAATAATGAGATTAATTTGAAGAACTAATCAGGAATCTTTTATTTATTTGACACAAACCAGTTCAAACTAGCCTATTAGCAAGATAACTTTTTTGTTTTTGTTTCTTTGGCTCATATGGCCTGTGAAGTTTAGGGTCCTGGCTGGGGATAACTGGAGATAAGCACTAGGGTTTATCTTCTTTCTATCTGTAGATTGACTTCATTCTTTCCCATTGCGAAAGTGACAAGTCCAGGAATCAGCTTCACAAGAGAGAAGGTGCCCCTTCTCCAGGAAGATCCTAGGAAAGAACTCAGACTATTCCAGCTTGTGTCACACACGTGTTTGTTGGCAGCCACTGTGATCGTAGAGACAGGGTCATATCTATAGATGCATTTCATGTTTGAACACATGTTAGAATTCCGGATGGGGACTAGGTAGGGGCTAGTAGCAACCAGGAAAGAAAGGAGTGGCACAAACAAGGCCTTGAAAAGTTAGCCTACAATCTCAATTTGTATCTACCGTAATGAACTGAGAAAGGAAGATGAGCACCAAGAGTAGAATGGTGATGATGTTGAACAAATAAATGATTGCAGAAAAAACTATCTCTTGAGATTGTGCCTATTAAAATCTAATGTGTTAGTTAGGGTAAAAAGTATATTGCTATAAAAAGGATACCCCTAAATACAGACTAATGAGAGAGACATCTATATCTCTCTCATGTTACAGTCTAGAATTGGGCAGGAGATACAGGTTAATTAAGTTACCTTGTTCCATGAGATTATCCGAGGACCCAAGTTACTTCTATGTTATTGCTCTGCCATGCCCTATGTATAGCGCCACATGGTTAAATCTGGCTCTCACTAGTACCTTCACACTGTAGCTCACAGGAAGGGAAAAAGGGGTAGAAGGCAAGAGCCTCCTTGTAAAATGATCTACACATTACAAACGTGGCTTCTTCCCGCATCTCATTGGTCAAACACACCACAATGGCTACACCTACCTAAAAGCAAGGGAGGGAAAAATAATCTTTAAATGAGTAATCTTCTACCTTGATAAAGCTCAGGGGTGCTGCCATTATAGAGTCTGGGAAACAATTAGCAATCTACCACATCCAAAATGTGGAAGATCTCTTAAAAGCACTCCAATGGTGGTGAAAGGAGTGCATTCACAGTTTACAATGCTGATTAAAATACATGTACTCAGGTAAGTGTAGATCCAGCCAACATGTGCAATGGAGTTTATACATCCCTATTACTCGGTGAACATCCTTGGTAGAAAAATCACCTTTTGCTTTGCCACTGAGGTTACATTTGTTTCGCGTTTTTTTCTTTGTGTTTGTTGAAAGGTAGATTGGGTCTCTGGTATCATGATATTTTGCCCAATTTAAGTCTGCATAATAAAGGTGAAGGGTGGAGAGAGACTTCCATAGCTTAGAAGAAATGACATGCATTGTGGCATTTCTAATGAATCCATTTGTACAATCATCATTGTTTTGCCTCCATTGTGTAATTTTTCCTAGGCATTCTCCGGCAGTTTCCAGGAGTAGAAAATGCTGCCCCTCATAACATCTTTTCCGTCTTAGGCTAAACCAGCCTTCTCTTTCCAGGTCTCCAAGCAACAGAATCTTAAAAATGAAATATTCATTTTCTGAAACCTAATTTAATTTCAGCGATGACTGGGTTGCAGAGCTTATCAGATCACAGAATCTGAAAAATTCTACGAATTAACAATTCTCTCCTAGTGATGGAAGTTTTTTTTAAATTTTTGTTGTTGTTGTTGTTACATCTTGTTAAATGTATGCATTCAGTTTTAACCTTGGTTTGTCTGACAGTGATTTACTCATTTGTGATCTACGGGTAATGAGAAACATTGCAGGCAATCATCTTGCTGTCAATAAATGAAATACATCGTTATTTTTCTAAAACAGGGATTAGTATTTCTCCCAAATGTAGCTTCTACCGTGAGTGAGAAGTAAACTATTCTTTAGCTTTATTTTTGGAGCAAATTCTGAAGTATGGTGGTAAGGAATTCATCTTTCATAACTTCTGGGGCTGATGAGTCATTACTGACATGTAACATCCAATTAAAGCAGTGACAAATGTAATTGTGTGTCATGCACCGTGGGGGTGATAAATTGTACCACATTCTAAAAGACATGTTTTGGAAAATGCTGTTTTGCTGAAAGACTGCAATTATAGCCTACTTTCAATAGGGTGCCTTTGTTTTAAACACAGGGTAATGGAGGTCTAAATAGAGAGATCAGGTTAACAAAAGACATTTCAGAGCAGAGTTTAACCAGGCTAACTAGCAGTCAAAGTTTTGCTATCACTATCATTTCCACCTGCAGCCAGAATCTATCTTAATTCCTCAAAGTATGGTTGTTTCTAAAAAGTTTGGTCCAGACGACTTAATTTCTCTCTTAATGACATGGGCCATTTTGGCTAATACTAACTCCTTGACACTGTAGGTTCTCAAAATAGCAACTCAGGAAACTATTTGATGAGGTTGCCTTATATTTGGACAAATGGAAAGAATTTACATCCTTCAAAATTTACCTTTCTCTAAAATACTTAGATGGAGAAGGGGGACAATTTGGTTAAATTTTGAACTTATCAGATAATTTTTCATCTGTCTACATAAATCTTCCTTTGCTAGCATATGTATTTTATGACTGCATCACACTGTTTTATGTGTGTGTCTGGTATAAAACTTGATAATTCCTGATCTTAATAAGGAGATTAAGAAAAGTCATGATGATTATAGTCTAAGATTTTCAGGTAAGAAAAGAATCAAGCATTTAATTTTACATGATGATTGCTTTGTCCATTAACCTTAGTTTGCTGAATTTGATAAATAGCTAAGCCATTCTAAACCAATTTTATTACTGTGACAATTTTCTTTATTGTTTTGCTGAGGGTTGCCTTGCAGAAATATAATAATACATTTATAATAATAGTGATAACAACAGACTACATTAATTGAGAACATCTAATATGCTGAAAGCAATGATAATCCTAGTGTTTGCAAATTGCATGAATAAGTATTCAGTATCTGGACCCAAATTTATTTCTCTATTCAAAGATACATGGTCTCTGTCTTTAAAAAGATTGCTATATAGTAGAGGAGAAATAGAGCACAGTATAAGAATGCACAGGGGTTTGTCCTACAGAACAAACATTCCTAAAAATATCTGCATATGAGATAGATTAATTGCAGAATACAATTGGCATTTATCAGTAAGGTATTTATTTTAACTATATGGGGAGTATTTCCATTTTGAGCTATCTTGGATGAGCAGAAAAATCCTCCTGCTCCTAAATAAAGCTTTAAAAGATATCTTTTTGAAGGCATTGGTAGGAGGATTTGAAAGGGGTCAATGTCTTGGAGAGAAAGGAAGTGCACAGAAGCCCGATAATCTTAGCCACTTTTCCATACAAAGCAATTTCCAATTCAGAAGTAATTCAAGGCAAAGAAGAGAAGGGGAAAAAAAAGTAGAAAGTAGGAGAAAGAGGCTTCTAAAAGTGGAATCTAAGCAGAAACTCTTGAAAATAGATAAATTCATAAAACAAGAACTTATTAAAATTGACTTAAGAAGAAAGAGAAAATCTGAATAGTCTTACATCTAGTAAAGAAAGAGAGTCCTCAATAAAAACCTTCCCACAGAGAAACTCTGGCCTCAAGTGGGTTTCCTAGTGATTTGGTCCAAACAGTTAAGGAATAAATACCAGTCTTATGCAAACAGAGAGAAAACTTCTTGATTCATTTTATGGCGTGACCTTGAATGCAAAATCCGATAAACACTCAAGAAAGGAAATTTACAGGCCAATCTCTCAAAACCTTAGATGTAAAAATCCTAATCTAAAATTCTAGCAAAATAATCAAAATATGTGCAAAAAGAATAGCAAATTAAATTGAGTTTATTTCAGGAATTTATTAATATGTTTGGCCTACCACATGTACTCACCATCAAATTAGTATTAATTGGTCAACACCTATGTGCACATATAGTAGTAACATTCGTCGGGTGTCAGGCAGGTGGGAGGGGGGAGGAGGGGATGGATATATTCACACCTAATGGGTGTGGTGTGCACCGTCTCGGGGATGGACATGCTTGAAGCTCTGACTTGGGCTGGGCAAAGGCAACATACGTAACCTAAATATTTGTACCCCCGTAATGTACTGAAATAAAAAAAAGTTTGGCCTAACATTTTAAAGTCACTACAATTTGCCATGTGAATGGAATAAAAGAGAATAATCTCCATAGAGTTATGATTATCTCAATAGATACAGAAAGTTCACTTGATTAAATTCAACATCTGTTCTTTAAAAACTAGGAAGAGAAGGGAAATTCATATCTAATAAAGTTATGTACACAAATATCTACAGTAAATATCATATTTAAGAGTAAAACATAGTGATCTACAGATTCAATGCAATCCCTATTAAAATACCAACATCATTCTTCACAGATGTAGAAAAATTAATTTTACGCTTTGTATGGAACCAGAGAAGACCCCGTATAGCAAAAACAATTCTAGGCAATAAAAACAAAATGGGAGGTATCAACTTACCAGACTTCAAACTTTATTATAAGGCTGTAGTAATCAAGACAGCTTGGTACTGGCACAAAAATAGAGCCATTGACCAGTGGAACAGAACTGAGAACCCAGATATAAAACCATCCTCATATAGCCACCTAATCTTTGACAAAGCAGATAAAAACATATACTGGGGAAAAGAATCCTTATTCAATAAATAGTGCTGGGAAAACTGGATAGCCACATGTAGAAGACTGAAGCAGGATCCACACCTTTCACCTCTCACAAAAATCAACTCACACTGTGTAACAGATTTAAACCTAAGGAGTGAAACTATTAGAATTCTAGAGGAAGATGTTGGAAATACTCTTCTAGACATTGGCCTAGGCAAAGAATTTATGAAGAAGACCCCAAAGGCAATCACAGCAACAACCAAAATAAATAAATGGGACCTGATCAAATTAAAAAGCTTCTGCACAGCCAAAGAAACTGTCACAAGAGCAAACAGACAACCTACAGAATGGGAGAAAATTTTTGCATGTTACAAATCCAATAAAGGGCTGATAACCAGAATCTACTTAGAACTCGGGAAAATCAACAAGAAAAAATCAAACGACCCTATCAAAAAGTGGGCAAAGGACATGAACAGAAACTTTTCAAAAGAAGACAGAATAATGGTCAAAAAACATATGAAAAAATGCTCAACATCTCTAATCATCAGGGAAATGCAAATTAAAACCACAATGAGATATCACTTATCTCCAGTGAGACTGGCCTTTATCAAAAAGTCCCAAAACAATAAATGTTGGCATGGATGCGGAGAGATAGGAACACTCATGCACTGTTGGTGGGACTGCAAACTAGTGCAACCTCTGTGGAAAGCAATGTGGAGATACCTTAAAGAGATACAAGTAGAGCTTCCATTTGATCCAGCAATCCCATTACTGGGCGTCTACCCAAAAGAACAAAAGTCGCTCTATGAAAAAGACACCTGCACCCGAATGTTTATAGCAGCACGGTTCACAATTGCAAAGATGTGGAAACAACCCAAGTGTCCATCAATACATCAGTGGATTAATAAAATGTGGTATATGTGTACCATGGAGTACTATTCAGCTTTAAGAAACAATGGTGATATAGCACCTCTTGTATACTCCTGGACAGAGCTAGAACGCATTCTACTAAGTGAGGTATCCCAAGAATGGAAAGACAAGCACCACATGTACTCACCATCAAATTGGTATTAACTGATCAACACATAAGTGCACATATAAGAATAACATCTATTGGATGTTGGGCAGGGGGGAGGGGGGGAGGAGGGAGGAGGGGACGGGTATATGCATACACAAAGAGTACAATGGGCACCACCCGAAGAATGGACATATTTGAAACTCAGACTTAGGGGGCGAGGGGGGGCAAGGGCAACATACGTAACCTAAACATCTGTACCCCCATAATATGCTGAAAAAAAAAAGTGGATGTACCGTACAAGTACAGGAGAGGATATAAAGGAAAAATAATGGATGCAATGAAATTTTCATAATGACAGAATAAATATGAACAGATGAAAATAGAAGAGAGTGGCATCTGAGGGAGTCCTCTAAATTTTAATAAGTAATACAAAAATTGTTATACTGGGTAAACTGGAGTTGGCGGCGGGTGGGGGGGTGGCATCCTGGCAGTGTTCTAGTACTACCTTCAACATCAAGATATGGCTATTGTGGGTGAATATAATAGTTGCCCACACTGGTGATAACCCCAAGACATATCCCAGGCATTCTTAACTTCCTATTATAGACCAACTCTTCATGAATTTAAGCCTTTCTTGAGCCTGTTAAATGGTAAAGAATATAACAGATTAAAAAAAAAAACAAAAACAAGAAACCTAATAGGCACAAGCTGTATAGTGAATCAAAGCAGATTAGAAACCCAGCAGTGAATATATCTTTTACTGGTATTTAATCCAGCAAATGGAGATGTTTTATAGTTACTATGCAGGATGATTATTTCACTTCCTTATTAGAAACTTGACTTCTTGAATGACAGTTCTCTTCCTGCAACCAATTAAAAAAAAGGAATCCGTTCTCTATAGAAATAGGGCAGAAATAAAACTGGTGGACAGAAAGAGTAAAGGGCAGGAGAATAATTTCCTCCTCTGAGCATATTTTCCAGAAGTTCCACCTTTTCATCAGTTTGTTTTGTAAGCTTAGGTGATGACATCATAGCTGTTGAGACCAGCATAAAAAGATACCAGACACAGTAATGTGAAAGCAGAAAAGTAAGAAGAAAAAGTATGGTGCTTTTTAATATACTTATTATCTCCTCATGCAACCAAGTACCCGCCCCCAAAACCAAACCTTCTCCCCAGAGCCCCTAGCTCAATTCCCCTAACTTTAGGATCTGCCCTGGGGTGGGGAGAATTAGTTTGGTTAACCAGGATGCGGGTTCTTAGGAGTAAGGTAATTTTTCCCCCTCTGTGAGCCAAGTTTACTGAAGAACAGAAGGCAGATGCCCCAGGACACCAGTTCTCAATCGTGGCTGTCCAACAGAATCAGCTGGGGAAGGTTTTTAAAAAAACCAACACCCAGCCTCCTCCTGTCCACCCTCAACAATTAAATCAATCTCTGGAGGTGGAATTCAGACATTTGAGATGTTTGAAAAGCTCCTTAGGTGATTTTTATGTGCAATGTGAAAATCTCAGCCTTGGAGATTTAGGTTCGTTTCTGAACTCCAGGGTGCCAGAGCAGGGGCTTTCAGAGGCGTGCACGTCAGCTCGGTGGTGAGCAACTGTCTTCAGACAGGACAAGAGACCAACGAATGGACACCTGAGGAGAGAACGCCTGTCCTCTTGCTTTCCCCCAGGCCCCACCCCAGTCCTCCATGGCCTCCTCCTTCTTTCTCCACTCCTGTGAACATCTACCATTTTACTAGGCCAGCATCCCGTCATGCTTCTTCCAGTAGCAGCACCCCCATCCCCCTCTCCATAACCAACTCGCCTGCAGTCTCCTACTCTCAGCCACGCAGGTCAAAGAATACTGACTCCACCCACAGTGCCTGAAGTACCCTGTGACCCCGACTTGGCCAATCAGAATACGAATTCCTCTCACCCAGAGTGATTGGGTCAAGAATAGGTACATGAACTGATTCAGCCAATGAGAAGCAAGTTCTCTGGAATGTTGGTTGCTGCGCAGGCGCTTTCGAGCATTGGGGGGTGCTGCCAACATCTGGTCCACCTGGGGTAGGAACCAGCCCTGCGCAGCAGGAACCTACCGGCAGCGAAGGTAGTACAGAGGGGCTCAGGGCCTTGGAGGGAGCCTTGTTGGAAGTGGAAGCCACCCCGGGACCTCCCAGTTATGGAAGCCCTCCTCTCCTTGCTGAGCCAGTTTGCAGTGGCCTGTCACTTGCAGCTCAGTGTCCGACTAGTTTGCCCACTGTCCTCTGGGAAGTGTCCGTAAGGCCCTGGTGGGCAGCTGTGGCTGCGCTGAGGGGAGCGGTCGCCTCCATCGGAAGGCCTTTGGGCGCAGCGAGCCCACACACGTGCAGAGTGGGGTGCGGGCTCGACTTCAGCCCCGACTCTCCTCTGAATGTTGTTGCGCGGGGGGCAGCATGGACACTGTCTTCGTGGGCAGCCCAGGCGCGGTGCACTGGGCTTGAGCAGAAGCCCGTCGATGGGGATGCCCCTGGGAGAGTCGCAGGAGGGCCTCAAAACATGCCGCCTGCCTTGGTTTCGTTACCTCTTTGATTCAGTGAGAACCAGTTCAAGCTTGCAGGCCTCGCATACTGCGAGGTCACAAAGGGCAGCCCACTGAAGAGTAATTAGTTACGGAGTCTGCGCTCGGAGCGCCTTTTTGAATAAAATATACATATTACATATACTGTGTAAGCCTTTGGCAGCTATCAAGAGTATTATAACTAACATTTATTGAGGACTTACTATGTACCAAATACTATATATATGTGAGTAGGCGCGTGCGTATCTCATAAACAATATATTCATTTTATTGTCATAACAACCATTATGAGAATTACTACTCACATGGAGGTTATTACTGTTATTTTGTGCATTTTACTTATGAGAAACGAAGGCACAGAGGGTTTAAGTAATTTGCCTACTACAGTGAGGTTGCTGATGTGGAATTCCAACCCCAGAATTTCTATTCTAGAGCCTGGGTTCTTAAGCCGTATGTTTTATCTCAGTCTCAACAAGGCCACTTGCTTAACACAGAGCGAATAATCATTTATGGCAGGAAAAGAGGTTGCTGGATCCAGGATTATATGTGTATGCCTTTGGCAAGCTGGTCATTTTTTCAGGTGTCTATGTAGGTAGCTACCTATCTCCCCTTCTGAATGGAATGTTTGCTCTAGTGGATGTGGGCTTGGTTGTATAAATACATATTGATTTGGAGGAACTGCTCCAACAGGTAAAGGGCAGAGTAACTCAGGAATCAAACTGTCATGACCACATTCCAGGTCCATATACAGTACCTGATCAATAAAACTATAAAGGGTGCTTTGTTGACAGAAGGAAATGTTTAGTAGCATTTGTCATTTTCAATTTAATATGCAAGTAACGCTTGATTCTTTGGGCATTTTTATTTCTAACTAGAGCTCTGAAATGCAACCTAATTAGCAGCACTGCCTCCAAAGTGGAGCTTTCCTCTCCCAAGGAATGGGGGGCCATTAGAGAGCACGTTCTGTCTGTTGGCCCCACTTGCCTTACACTGATTTCAGTTTGTTCAACTTGTCCCTCCTTGCCTCTCCTTGCCCCTCCTTGCCCCCAATAGCCCAGTGGAACAAAGGATATAATATTACTTCTTGCCACACCTTGCATTTTGTTCCTTTTTTCTTCTTCTTGGTAAGGTTGAAAAACAAAGCATTTCAATGTGGCTATTCTCTCCTGTGGTTGGAGGCCAGCCCTGAGATTTCAAAGAAACCTCCTTTGTTCAAGATTTAAGAAAACAATCACTGCACAGCAAACATTGATATGACTTTTAATGGCCATTTACCTGATTAATATCCTTTCATGCTATAAGACAGCATGAGACACCGTGCTTTAATGAAAGCCAACAACAAAGCGTGGACCAGGTGTGTTACTAAGAAACAATCTCTTGTGTGATTTAATTAGTCAAAGCATTGCATGGAGCAATTATAAGCAACCTTGCAGAAGTGGCAGCAGTATGGAGGAGCCCTCTGCTATAAATTGGTTTTTAAAAGAAAGACATCATGATTTAATAACTGTGCATCTCTGGTGAAAGAAGAAACCCCTCTTTAATTGGGAGCAAGAAGGAAAAAATAACACACTAATCACAATTTTTAGATCTTCTCTCACCTCCCCTCATCTCTAATGGGTACAATAAAAAAAAAAAACCCAAAAACAAAAAATCACAACTTTCAACAATTTCTAGGAGGACTTGAAAATGATTGTTTCTGTTGTGTTTTCTTACTTAGTTTCCTCTGTTCCCTGAGCTACTTACTCAGTATCATCTTTGAAATTAGCACTCTAATTGGTGGTGTAACTTTGGAGAAAACCTGGAATAACCCCATTTGATCAGGCTGAATGCAGGACATCCTGTAATTTTAAGAGTTGCCTTTGTTGTATTGTTACATATAAAAGAAATGGGAGTTGTGATAGTTTGATGGGGCTCCTCACCCCCCTTTTTTTAATCCTCATGCCTTGGTTTAATGATGTGTCAACCTGCCACGGAAAGATTGACTGACATAATGCTTATTACTTAAGATAAAGATAGATTTCTTGTGTGATGTGGGAGCTTTACAATAGATAGGGTCTTATCAGGGAAAGTCTGCCTAACCCAGGTAGGATTTGTGACTGACTTCTACATTTCAGTTCTCTATACTTTAACTTAAATTAAGAAGACAAGCGTTCAAGGCAGAGAGAGGGAAATACAGATTTGAGAACCAAAATTGAAACTTCTTTTCTCCATCCAGCTCTTGTGTCCTTGCTCAGTTGGGGAGTCTGGGGTGAGTTTGTGCACACTGCGGACCTGAATTTTCTTGAGTATGGGAAGTCGAACATCACATACTCTCAGAGTCATTTTCTGTGGGGTCATGGGGCAATCCTGGGGTGGAATCCTTTTGGAGCCTTTTACTCTGTTAATTTTTATCTCTTAATGTATAAGTTGTTATCTAGGATTGAGAATCTCCATCTGGCTTTGGGTTTTTGGTCCCTCAGGCCAGTGATGAGTTAGAGAGAGGCAAGGTATTGGCAATACTAGTTGTCAGCTTTGGGGGTTTGTAAAGCATGGCCTGCCAGAGGCCTGTTTTTGTAAAGAATGTTTTATTGGAACACAGCCACGCCCATTCATTTCCTTATTGTTAGCATTGTGCTACAATGGCAGAGTTGAGTGATTTCCACAGGGGCCATCTGGTCTACAAAACCTGAGATATTTACTGCCTGGCCCTTCATGAAAAAGTTTAAAACCCCTGTAAGTTGTCAGAGATGACTTCTGATGAACAATTTTTGCTTTTGTAGACTGTCAGGTGGGAATGACCCAGGAGGGACCCTTTCTCCCTGTTTCTCAGTGTCCAGGTGGCTCAGGCTGAGAAGGAGGATTGGATTGGGACTTGAACGACAGGGAGTTAGTCCACCTCAGCACACTGAATGGCCATTTCCCAGGCTGGAGGTAGGGTTCCTGATGTATTTTGAGTCTAACTGGAAGTACTGAGGAAGTATCCTTTAGCTTTTGGAAAATTAAGGATTTGTGGAATGGATCATTGGGTAATAGTCTCTGTATTACAAAGCCATATGCTCTAAGCTCTTTTTGGGGATGAAATACATATGCCTTGCACATATAATCTTTTCATGTATATAACTTTTTAATTTCAAAAGAACTATGTAAATTCATTTGCTAAAAATATTTGAACAGTAAAGATAAGGCTAATGACCAGGGTTGATATTCAAAGTGCCTAACAGCAGTTCAGTATGTGCACTGAATAGTCAGGTGGACACCAGCCTTAAACAACAAGTACTGTCCCAGTGTAGGGTATACTTTGCTAATGACCCCTTTGCTAATGAAAATTCACCCCTGACTCCCATCCATTTCATTCCCTTCCCCATTTTTCTTGGTGGGGTATGTAACTTTCTGGGGAGTGTTGTATGCTTGTACATAGGTGCCCAAAGAATTTGGGGTATTCGGGGGATGGTTTTTGTATAAATGGTGTCATAGTGTAAATGGTTATTCCCAAACTTGTTTCTGTTTAGTAGATCTTCTAGTACTAATACAGATAGAGCTACCTCATTCCTTTTAGCTGCTGCATGATACAGTGTGGTATAGGTATTGTTAAATACCCATAGAAGAAAATTTTTAAATGAATACAGATGTTGTTATTAACAAAACACTAGTGTGTTTAAAATGTCACTAAATTCAGTATCTATTTTAGCATATGAAAGCAAAGATATAGCTGCTATCATGGGGATCTGAGAAATATTCCCTGTTAAAAAGAGCCACAGAAAACAAAAATGTGTGTATTCACATATTTGCCTAATTGGGCATTAAAAAAGTCTTTGGAAGGATTCAAAAAACAAACCCAGAGACTGGTAAAGTTATTGCTTTTATGGAATGAACCAGGGCATGAGGTTAAGTAGGAGAAAATTCTTTGGTAGATTTAGAATTTTGAACCATGTAACTATATTATTTGTTTAAAGGAATAATATAAAATAATAGCAAAAGCAGAAGGAAGTGTCTTGGTGGTTGATATTGGGATCCCCTTGTCAGGTCTGTGACCCCTAACAGTTGTTCTCATATCAGATCAAATAATTGAATACTTAAATTACTATTAACAACCTCAAGGGAGGGCTGGGACTTCCTAAAATGAACTGCAGATTGAAAATCTTTTCTTGAAAAAAATAAACATAAAATATAGATCCACTAAATTAAAATAATTTTATTGAAACTTAAACAATAATACCCAAGGAACCCAGCCCAGCAAACAGCTGCTGCTCCTTGGGTCCCTCCCCTTCCCAGCCTGTGTTTGACCCATGAGTCCCAGGGGTCATTTGCTCAGACCCACGTCCCCTAACCCTTCCAGCCTGTGACTGGCAGGGGATGGAGGAGCAGCTGTTGTGAGAGGCAGTGGGCCCAGATGCCAAGGCTAGGACCTCTGGCCTCAGCCCCATCCTCTTCCCAAACAGCAGGGTTGAGGAAGAAGGAAGCTTTGTCTCTCCCTTCACCTGTAGGGCCTGTAAAGATCCCTGGAAACCTTCTCAGCTAGAATGGAAGGAAGATTTTTTTTTAATGTACCTTTTATCAAAGGGAATTTGTCCGTAATAGCAGCTGGATTCCTCTTTTCATTACAATAATAACACATATTTATGGAGCACTCATTACATGTAAGGAAGTTTACTAAGAGTGGATTGTTGAATTACCATTGAGGTATATTAATATATTGGCATTATACCCATTTTGTAGATAAGGAATATCAAAGTGGTTAAAAAATTGATCACTCAGCTACTGGGGATTTAGCTAAGATCTGAAATCCAGAACTAGTGCTTTTAACCCCCATGTAATCATGCCTTTCCTTGTATCCCAAAGGCTGACCCTCACATTTAGATGCCAGAATAAATACTCCTGTTCACGCACTAAGGGATAAAATGCCCCAGATATCCAGCATTGGGAGCTGTCAAATGTAATTCTTAACCTCTGAAATGATTAGTTTAAAACAGTAGTAAATATTACATCAGGAATAAGAAGTGTATTCAGGGTCCCCCTCTCTGTGCCAGGAATTGGAAAGGACAAAGAACTGTAATAATAGCTAGTATGCATTGAGCACTTACTTTGTGCCGGGCCCTGCTGTGATATCTCTACTTATCACATTTATTCACAATAATCCTATGGGAAGAGAGCTATTTTTTCTCCCGTTTTACAGATGAGGAAACTGAGGCCTAGAGATTCAGAGTCTCACATGTAATAAGTGGTGGGACTGGGATTCAAACCTAAGTCTCAGCTCAACATAGTTGCTCACACCTATAATGCCAGCACTTTGGGAGGCCAAGGTGGAAGGATCACTTGAGGCCAAAAGTTCAAAGAGCAGCGTCAGCAACACAGTGAGACCCTGTCTTTACAAAATATAATAATAAAAAAAGCTAGCCAGGTGTGGTCGTGCGTGCCTGTAGTTTCAGCTACTTGGGAGGCTGAGGCAGGAGGATCACTTGAGCCCAGGAGTTCGAGGTTACAGTGAACTATGATTGTGCCACTGTACGCCAGCCTGGGTAATAGAGTGAGACCCCATCTCAAAAAAAAAAAGAACCAAAAAAACTAAGTCTTATATATAATATCTTACATCATATTATATGTCATATTGTATCATCTATCATATCGTAAAGGTATATAATACCAACATAACTTATAACTGGTTATAATAATGTTGACCACTGTTTAAGGCAATATCTCCTAGATTTCTCCACTCTTTTTCCCTTTCCATGGTCTATTCTTTGAAATCAAGTCACTAAATTCAGCTCGCACTCAAAGGGAGGGGAATTCAGTTCCAACTCTTGATTGGGGAGTATTTGCATATTTAATCTGAAAATCTTCAATAAAAAAGAGTTTTTCCTTTTCCCCATTTATTTATTGAAACATTTATTTATATCTGTACAGACATATATATATATATATATATATATATTGTACTTTGTGTTATAATCCAATACGACATTACTTCATTGCTCAAATTGCTCTGACTTGGGCCACTGAGAACTCTTTCAGTTTGGCCTTTTGTCGCTTTGACATGCCCTCATCCTTTTTGTTTTTTGAGTACTTCCTTACTTTCTGGCACTACAAGAAAATCAAAATTCATCTTGTATTTTCTGTGCCCTGTGCCCTAGAATCAATCATTTTTCCGAGGAACGCTGTTTCCTTCTGATGAATGGTACTTAGAAACCAAGATCTGGGCACTGGGTGTGCTTGTTGTTAACTGGCATGTCATTGCTTCTAGGCCCTCTCACTGGACAGAGCCAGGAAACATATGTGTATGTGCTAACCAGTGTATGCACATCTATACTTATTTCTGTATTTATCTACCTGCCTATAAATTAAATTTACATTAAGTTTACACTGATGTCTGTGATGCTAATTCAGCATTGCAGATTTGATTCTAGTTTTCCTCCCTTGCTTATTTGCAAACTTCTTTCTCTGGCAATGAAAAATCTGGCTTTGATTAGCTACCATTTGTTTACATATTTGTTCAACACTAGTGTACATGGACCTCCAGAATTGTTAGCTCGTGCCCTGAGAGAAACAAATTATCAACTAGAGTGCAATAATTATAAACAATTCTTTTTGTCTTGGTGTTATTGTTTCCAGTCAAAACACCATTTTTCCTAGTTACTTAGGTCAACACTATACTCTTTTAAGGGATGAATAAGTTAAACCAGGAAGCAGGTGTATTGTGGTCACATTAGTGCTGTTTGCTGATATTTTTAGTTCTCTTCTTTTGGGCACATGAGATATTTGAACTTCCTTGCCCTCACCAGGTTAGATAAGAATATGTTCTTGGTTGGGGGGGAGTTAAAAAAACAAAAAAAGATTATGTTACTTGCTTTGTCCAGTGAAATGCAAGAGAAGGTGACACATGGTGCTTTCAGGAAGAGGATTTGATTGCTTCAGCCCTCTCTTCCCCTGTTTGGCAATTATTGAAGCATAAGTTACTACAAAAGTTTGAGCTGATTCATCACATATGAGACAGCAGCTTAGGAGAATTATTTAGACTCATAATGGATTTTGTGCGAGAAATAAACATTTATTGTTTTAAGCTTCCTGTGATTTTGCAGTTGTTTGTTACTGCAGAGTGACTGTGATCTTGCCTGATACATAAATAAACAGAATAATTAAGAATGATAAAATATAAAAAAGTAAACTCCAGCACACCCTAGGGGGACAATTAGTAGTATAGATAAGTGTTATGAATAGTGGTTCTTAAAGTTGTCTGTGTTCACAAATCCATTTGGAGATTTGACGAACACCATCAACTGTCTTCCTCCCCAAATGCAGAAAGTCACATATACACAATCTTTCACATTCTGTTTGAGCTGGCTGCATGGACTCCCTAAAGTCTATCTAGATCACGTGGCCCCTCTGAAGTAAACAGCTGATATTCATGTTCACTGACAGCTGCCATATGGTAATATTGGCTCAGTATTTAGGGCATGACCTTTGCTATTAATGTTTAGGTTGACCCGGGAGGCCTCTAAGAGAGCTTCTTGGAGGAGGTGCTATTCAGGCTGAACTGAGGAGCATGTAGCCCATCTCAAATGGGCAGCTGCCATGTGGAAATATGAGTTCAGTGTTCCAAAATTTCATTTTTTCAATGGAAAATGGAAATGTGTGTGTGTGTGTGTTTTTTTTTTGGTGAAATATTCTTATTTTTTAAAAACAGGCAAAACCAGAGCAGGTAGCAGTCAGAGTCACCAGTACAATTGAGTAAGTTTGTTTTGGCTGAGGCTCCTGGAGTAGGTCTACCTGGAGGAAGGGATTCCTTTTTCTAATTCATACGGAGGGGTATAGGGTCACATAAGCCCTGACTAGGTCATACAAGCCTGCAGGCCTCCAATTTGAAGCCTCTGGGTTGGCAGAAGCTTGTTTTCTCCGTTCCCAGGCCTCTCTGTAAGCTGGTGTGAACAGCTTATGAGGCACACTCAGTTCAAGGCAATCAGTCCTCTCACCTACGTGTGAAGGCCTGGTTCCCCTATGGCTGCCATTCAGGCCCATAGTGGGTAAGGAAGGTGTTGGTGGGTATTATGAATTGTGCCTGCTGTGCACTTCTAAACAGATGCCATTTACCTGGTGCTATTTACCTGTTTTCCTGAACTACAGCATCACCTGATGTTCCAGGAGGCCATGTACATCTAATTACATGATTCTTGTCATTCCAAAGGATGAAATGAAAGCAAAAGCAGGGTAAAATTTATGCGTTATGAACACTTTTTGCACTGCACACACAATACTAGTAATTTGTAGAGAAGCAAGTGTCTAAGCTATTATTAGGGGCACTAATATATTTCCCTAGTACATTTTCACCAGTTATTCATTCCATGAACAATTCCTCGACATAGTTTTCTGTTTTTATTTCCTTCTCTTGGACTGTACAGCTTCTAGGGCAAGAAAAATAAGTAGAAAAGAGCTTTGAGTTTCCTCCCCAAAGTAGTAAGCTTGCGCTCTTCCTGCGTGGCCTCTGAGAGACGTAATCAAGCCAAGCTTTCAGAGTGAATGGTAAACCCCTAAGCACACTCTGCCCCATGGAAAAGAGGAAGACATTCTTTGGACTGAAGACTGTGATTGGGGTTACAGATCTGCCTCACGGCCTTGTGGGCCCTCAAGACTCCACTGTAGGCAGTGAGTGTCGGCTGGCTTCTGGCTGGTCATGATAGACCAAAGGGCATACTGAGAAGAGATGAGGCCAATGGCGTAGAAATAATTCAGGCACTCCAAGAATGCACAAGCCATAGTCTGCTATATCCACAGAGCACACAGAAAAAAATGTAAAGAAGCAATGCTCCTGTTTTAAAAATAATCTTTCCTAGTACATTACTGGTAAGCCCTTTTCTTTATTTCTTCTTCTTTGTTTTGTTTTGTTTTTCATTACTTTCTTTTGCTGCTCTTAGGTTCTGCCTTTGCAGTTCCAACATTCCTTTTCTCCCTTCCCCCATGGGAGTTGGTCTGAGTCCTGATGTGCCTCAAGGGAGCCAATCTCCAAAAAAGTAAAGGAGAGGAGAGGGGGGAAAAATAAAACCTATTAGAAACCTAATGAGCCCAGTTTCTGATTTCTTTTTCTTTCTTTTTTTTTTTTTTTTTTTGAGACAGAATCTCACTGTGTTGCCTGGGCTAGAGTGCCGTGGCGTCATCCTAGTCACAGCAACCTCAAACTCTTGGGCTCAAGCGATCCTCCTGCCTCAGCCTCCCGAGTAGCTGGGACTACAGGCATGCGCCACCATGCCCGGCTAATTTTTTCTATATATTTTTAGTTGTCCAATTAATTTCTTTCTAATTTTAGTAGAGACGGGGTCTCATTCTTGCTCAGGCTGGTTTCGAACTCCTGAGCTCAAACAATCCGCCCGCCTCGGCCTCCCAGACAGCTAGGATCTTTTTCTTTTTCTTTTCTGACCTTGCACATAATCAGGAGAGAGAAGGACCTTGTATACACTGTTCATTGCTGTTAGGAAACCTGCTCTGTGGCATGTAGGTGGGAGACATTAAAGGATTAGTGCCAGTCCAGAATTTATTAGACTTTGAATCATTTAGTGGTTCTCAACTTTATGTGTTGGAAGCTCTCTGAAGATATTGATTGAGTAGGTCTTGGATAGAGTCTAGGCCTCTGTAGTTTTTCAAATGTTCAAAGGCAATTACAGCCAAAGAAGGAAATGTATATTTATTAGATGAAAGGATAATTGAATTAAGGAAGGCGTAACAAGGCAACTAGATGAAGAAGCAATTGTATTAGATCGAAATAAGAATTCTTTAATATCACAACATAAACTTGAATTTAAAGAATTTCCTTTCCACTGACATGTTATCAATTTTAGCTGTGCTAGGGCTCATGGTATTCTACTAGGCTTGGTGAGTGATTAGCAGGGTGGATTGTAGGCGGGTACATGCTGTACCACTTTATTTATTCATTTAATAAATATGTATTGTGATTCCCTTGAGCAACTGTAGAAAACAGACATATGTACACTGTGATAGTTAATTGTATGTGTCGACTTATCTGGGCTAAGGGATGCTCAGATAGCTGGTATAACAGTATTTCTGGGTGTGTCTGTGGGAGTGTTTCAGGAAGAGATTAACATTTGAATCAGTAGACCAAATAAAAATCCACCCTAAACAGTGCGATCAACATCATCCAGTCTGTATTCATCTGAATAGAACAGAAAGGCAGAGGAAGGGTGCATTTTTGTTTAATTATTGAGCTGGGACCTCTGTCTTCTGCTCTCTGATGTGAACATCATAGCTCCTGGTTCTCTGGCCTTTGGACTCTGGAACTGACTTGGGCGACCCCTCCCTCCCATCCCTGGTTCTTAGGCCTTTGACTACTGCATTACTCATAAGAAAATGGTATATGTAAATCAGACAAAGTGGACTTCAAAATAGGAAATATTACCAGACATAATAGGGACATTTCATAATAATAGGGCCAATTTATCAAGAAGGCATAATGATTATAAATGTATATGCGTCTAATAATAATATGTCAAACTACATGCAATGAAAATTGACAGAAGTGAAGCGAGAAATCAATTCATAGACTTGGAAACTACAACTCTCCTTTCTAAATAACTGAAAAGTAGACCAAAAAAAAAAAAAAAAAAAAAAAACAAGAAGAAGAAGAAGAAAGAATATAAATGATTTGAAGAACATTATCAATATGACCTAATAGACATTTATAAAATTCTTATAATCAGCAGATGCAGAATACATATTCTTTTCAAGGACACATAAAAGAATAATCAAGATAGACCTGATTCTGGGCCATAAAATAAGCCCCCCCAAATTTCAAACATTAAAATCATGCAAAATATGTTCTTTATCTATGATGGAATTACATTAGAAATCAAGAACATATCTACAATTCCCCAAAACTTGGAAATTAAGCAACATGCCACTGAATAACCTATTATTCAAAAAAGAATTTGTAAGGGAAATTAGAAAATATTTTGAACTAAATGGTAATGGAAATACAAATATCAAAATTTGTAGGGCACACTTAAAGTTGCACTAAGAGAAAATCACTAATTTTTTTTGAAAATCACATCTTTAAATGCTTATGTTAGAAAAGAAGAAAGGTCTAAAATAAATTATATAAGCTTATGACTTAAGAAACTAGGGGAAAAGAAGTAAAATGAGCCCAAAGTAAAAGAAAGAAAATAAATATTAGAATGGAAAACAATAGGTAATATCCAGTCCAAAAGTTGATTATTTATTTTAACAAATATTAACAAAATTAATAAACTTAACAAGACTGATAAAGAAACAAGAGAGAAAATACAAAAACTCACATTAAGAATGAAAGAAGGTATCACCATAGATCTTTCATGCCAACAAATTTTATAACATAGATGAAATGGACACGTTTCTTAAAAAATACAACTTATCAAAACTGATTTAAAAAGAAATAAATGACCTGAATAGCTTTAAATATTCATTTAAAATTGAAGTCGTAATTAAAAACCTTTTCACAAAGAAAACCATCTCTAACATCTTCACTGGTGAATTCTATTACATGTTTAAGGAAGAAATAATTCTAATCTCCTACAAACTCATTTTGAAAATAAGAGAGGAGGGACTTTCTAATTCATTTTATGAGCCAGCATAGCAAACCCTGACAAGGACATTACAGGCAAAGAAAACTGCAGGTCATAATCTTTCATTAAATAGACTCAAAACCCTTAATGTAATATTATCAATTAGTATAGTAATATATAAAACGCATAGTACATCATGATCAAGTGGGTTTAATTCCAGGAATGCACGGTTGTTTAAACATTCAAAAACCTATATAATTTACTACATTTACAGAGTAAAAGAGAAAAATCTTATGGTAATTTTAAGAGGTACAGAAAAAGCAATATCCAACACACATTTACGATTATAAAAAAAGGAAGAAGAGGAACCTCTGAGCAAATTAGGAATAGAAAAGAATTTCCTCATCTAATACTGTATAGGAATATCTGAAAGAGATGTCATTCTTAATGGGGAAATCTTAAAAACATTAAAATCATTTGTTAATATCATTTTTCATGGTGAAATATTGAAATCATTGATCCTAAGATTGATAAAGGGCAAATATTTATATTCTAAACCATTTCTCTTCAACATTGTACTGGATCTTAATGCAATAAAACATTGAGAATGATCAAATACTATTTACAATGACATGACTGTGTCTATAAAAGAATCTAAAAAATTTACTAAATTTGATGATATCTGAATTTAGCAAATTCTCAGTATAAAAAGTCAATGTTCAAAAATCAACTTTATATTTATATATTAGCAACAAATAATTGAAAATAAAATTTTAAAAATGCCACTTGTAATAGCAAGCAACAAATATCCAGAAATAAATTTAACAAAATGTGTAAAAAGACCTCTATCATGCAATCTATAAAACACTGTGGAGGAAAAAGCAGAGCTAAATAAATAGGATTTTACCACACTTATGTGTTGCAAGACTCAATATTGTAAAGACACTAAGTTTCACCAAAATTGATCTATAGATTTAATGTAATTCCAATCAAAATCCCAGCAGACTTTTCGGTAGAAATAGAGAAGCTGCTACTAAAATTTACGTAGGAAAGTAAAGAACCTAAAATAGTCAAAACAATACAGAAAAAGAACAACTTTGGATTTTAAGACTTACTAAGACTTACCATAAAGCTACAATAATCAAGACAGTGTGGTACTGATGTCAGGATACAAAATATTTCATACTTTATGATTCCATTTATGTGAAGTTAAAGGGCAGGCAGAACTAATTTATGAGGATAGAAATCAGAATAGTGGTCGCCTCTGGTGGAATAAAACTGGACAGAAACACAAGTGAGTTTTCTAGGGTGATGGTAATGCTCTATACTTTGAATGAGGTGTTGCTTACATGATTATACACATTTGTGAACATTCATCAAAATGTGCACTTAGGATCTGTGCATTTTACTGTACGAGTATAGTAGGTAAAACTCAGATGTGCAAAAAGTGTTGCATTCTTTCCTTTTAAATCATCTTAGTTCTCCCCTGTCTGGGTAGGTAGGAAGTTCCATCTCCATATACATTGGGTCTGCTTCCCCCTTCCTGGTCACTCTAGATGCAGGGTGCCCTGGTGGTACGTGGGCAGTATGATGAAGGCCTCCAGGTTCCGGGCTCTCCTGGTCATCACTGACCTTGGTCCTTTTAGTCCAATGCCAAAGTGTCCTTGAAGACCAGAGGCATGCTATTTTGGCCTCATAAGGAATTCTCGAGAAACACTGTGCAACCATCCTTTGGAGGTCTTACCATCTCTTCAGGGGCTGTCTAGGATCAGAGAGAAGGTCTCCATTGTTTACAGGGTTTCTCACCCTTTCTTGCTCTCTATTCCTCCCTCAGTCTCCTCTGTGGGTATCTAGCATTATCTCTTCAATGGTCTTAAACTGCTTGCAGAGATGAGATGCCTTTGCTTTCCGCCCTGCAAAACTTGTAAGACAAGGAAGAACAAAAAGACCAAGCCGCAGTCCTAAAATGTAAGGAAGAAAAAAAGAAACACATGTACCTACAGTAGAACTATTTCAACAAATTATCCTGCCCAAGATTATATGCTAGAGCAAAGTGTTTTGGTGAGGGAGGCCAGGGAAGAATTTCTCTGAGGAACTGATTAAATTAGAATTTTGAAAGAAGAGGTGGAATTAACTAGGTAAGGCAGAGGGTGAGGGAGGAAGTAGGATAGCGTGTACAAAGGCCCTGTGAAGGGGAACATGTTTCATTCAAGGAATTGCAAGGAGACTAGGACACATGCTGTGCAGTGAGCAAAACAGGGTCCATGCGAAGACCAGAGGGGCAGGCACGGCCAGACTTGGAAAGGCCAAGATTTCCATTCTTATCTGAGGGTAAATGGGAAGCTGTTGAAGGGTTCTAAACTCCTTTTTTTTCTTCTCCTTTTAAAGTACATTTAGCTAGCATTTTTATTAAAGGCATGGCTGGTCCTCAGTTTTTCCCACTGTTCGGGCTGCTTCTAACTGGAATCAATAGATCAAGGAGGGCCACCGTCCTCAGAGGTAGGTGCACCGACACAAATGGGTAACGTATTCCAGCCAACTCTTACTACTGCATATTTCAGCAACTTAGGATATGTGATCATTTTCCTGTTTGATTCAAAGTACTTAGGTGAAATGGCTGGAGAAATAAAAGTAATTTAGGTTATAAATGAGAATGCTAACCATGTGATAGGTTGCTATAAAGGAAGACCAACATTAATGTACTGTAATATGAAATTTGAACTTACAGAGGAGTGAATTATGTACTACAATAATAAGGAGGCAAAAAAAGTTAAATGAGTACTCACTGTAGGAATAGCTATTTCTACGATGAGGTTTTTACACTCTGGGTGCATATCTGTGCATAATTTCCATATGCTTCTCAGGTATCATATGTTATATCTAAAGGCAGAAAGGAGTTAGTGTCCAAAAGAGGAAAAATCTGCTATTAAACTCATTAATTTCAGAGCTCCGGTTATAGAACGATTGTGAAAGACAATCATTTCTTGGCTTAAATGTAGTCTTGTGCTGTAATTCCAAGTGTGAACTTGTGAAAATATTGAGTGCATCTGCTAAAAGAAGCAAAATGTAGAGTGAAACTTTGTTTATTTAACCTTATCTTGTCAGTAATAAGGATGGGGAATCTATGAAGAAAGGAAGAGTCTCTTAAAATAGAAGCTGGAAGTGAGAATAAAATGGGGTGATGTACTTAAAATGCTGAATAGAATCTGTTTTAATTTCTGTTTTCTAGCACCTTCAAGTACTTTAGAAGCACACATTTACATACCAGTCATAAATCAGTCCCTTATTCCAAAAGTATTTTTATTAGGCAATAGTTTGAACTTGTTATCATAGTTTGAATGTCTGTATGTTCCTGAAAGGAATACAGCCAGATGCATGTCTTTAAATATATTCTAGAACTTTTCCCTACCCCAGAATGAATGTCCTACTTTCCCAAGCAGTTCTACCTACTGAAGCTGTGGTTGAAGTGGGAGAGTTCCTATGTCCTATGCAGCATCACTGGCTGCCAGACACTAATGACTACTGGGAGCCAGAAAGCCCCGCTGCTGGGCCAGTAGGAAGAGCATCGTGCCGGAAGCATGAGTGCTGTGCTCTAGTCCTCCCAGTGACTCTCGAAGGAGAGTAACCGAGCTGCGTAGCATCACTGGAGACCTTTGGGGTCTAGCTTCTGCTAAGCTCCAAGTCACTGCTCTGAAATGTCACTTGTCTCTGATGAGTCTCTTCGTCAATAAGTTGACTGCTCCAAACTTTTAATGTTTGGCCTCTGCCTAGTTCCAGGTGCTCATCAAACTTCACAGAGGACAGGGGTGGAGTCAGGGGAAGCTGGTTAGTAGACCTCCCCCTCCTTAAGATTTGTCTAAATGGTGTCTTGTCCTTCCTTCCATCAAAGGCTAACTAACCTTCAGACTTACCCAGTCTCTTCCTTCTCAAGTATTTCCCGCATCCCCACACCTGCCTCTTTGTCCTGCACAGCTCTGCTTACAATTTTTTCCCAACCCTGAGAGAACTCTTGACCTGCAGGATTCACGAGTTCACATCTCCCTCATTTTGCACATTTTTGCATCCTCTGTTGTGTATCAGAACAGGCAGGGAAAGTGCCCACCAGGCTAGGACCTGGGGCTGTTGCCGAGATCCCAGCTGTTTTCCCCAGCTTTCCCTGCTGGGTTAGATGCCCAGCTGCCCTTCATTAATTGCATTCCCTGGCCCCTGTAAGTTTTTTATTTTTATTTTTATTTTTAGTTAGTATTGTCAAAGGATTTGCAATGCCTTTAAAATATATTAACTTTTAAAAACTGTAAGTGACATGTGGCCATTATAGGAAAAAAAAGATATTAGGAAAGGGTAGAAAATAAAACTTCCCTTTATCCTTCCAGAAATTTGTCGTGCCCATAAACACAGTATCGGCAGTGTGGTGTAGCAGTTAAGAGCGTGGGTTCTGGGCCAGACTCTGGATTTGAAAGTGCAGCTCTTCTACTTACCGGCTGAGTAGCTTCAGACACATTAGTAACCTCTCTGTGTCCCAGTGGTTTCATCTTTAACATGAGGTAACCATAGTAACATCACTCAGGTTGTAAGGACGAATGAGTTAATATTCATAAAGTGTTTGGAACTATACCCAGAATGAAGGAAACCCTTGATAAATGTATATTATATCATTTATAAGGAAATGAGATCATGCTGCATATGCGAGTTTCCAACTTTTTCACTGAAAATATATTTTGAACACTTCTCATGCCATTCATTTGGTGTCAATACGTGATCGATCTGCTCACCATGTTGACTTTAAGCATGTCATTTCAAGTGACCATATAGTTTTAAGGGAAATTGCATTTGTATCGGCAACAGGTTTCTTAGGCCAAACTAAGATGACTGCCCGAGTGTTTTTTTCCAGCCCCTTAGCTGGCCTTCCGGGGAGGCATGAGTCAGCAGACTCATATAACCAAGGTGTTATCTCCTGTGTGAACCCGGGTGATCGCGCTTTCCCATGGCATGTCGCCACTATCATTTGAAGCCACAGATAAGCACTCGCCATGTTCTCGGCCATGCTTTCCACCGCTGCTGTATCCCCCGACAATAGAGAGCATGTCTCACCTGCCCGCTGCCACTCACCTTTTCTTCCAATTCCCTAAGCCTGCGCCGGAGCACAAGCTAGCCGCAGAGCATCCTCCTCACAATAGTACTTCATTGTGTAGCTGAAATTGAATTTATTTACTATTCATTATATGAGTTATTTCTAATTTTGTGATATAAATAATGCAGCAACGAATATCCTAGTCCATGTCTACATCTTTCTATTTATTCATGGTTTCTAGAAACAGGATAGGTCAACAGATATGCATATTTTTAAAACTCTTCAACTGCTAAATTGACTTCCAGATTATACCCATCAGTAGAGTAAGCCAGTTTGTTTGTTCACATTCGTTTCTTCAAGGACTTTACAGGAACTTTACATTCATCGTATTCCATTGTCTGATGTGTCTAACTCTTCTGCATACGTGGTGTTTTAGTAGATACCATGCCAAATACTGATTTTCAGATTGTCATAGCAAGGCACAGTCATGAGGTTTCAGGAAAGGGGTCCCTAAACTAGATAAAGACCTTAGGAAGGTCTTGAGAATATAGCTAAAACCAGGATACTCTTAATGAAGAAGTTCTCAAATCTGTACATTAGAATCTCCAAGGAGAATTAAAAAAAAATACCAATGATTAGGTCTTGACTCGATGGGTCGGGGGTAGGGCGCAGGTATCGAAATGATTTTAAAAGCTCTCCAGATGACTCTAACGTGCAGTCTGGGTTGAAGACGTTAACAGATTGAATTCCTTTAATTACAGGTGTGATTACCTGAATTCAGCACATCTGTTTCCTTACATCTGCTGAAGGTATCATCTCAGTAATACCATTCAGTCATTCCCGTCTTTTTTATGAACATAAAAGGAACTGTTTCAAAAAATTGGCAATGGCTCGAAGCACAGGTAAAACATCTTCTTGGTATTCACTTTTCTGTTTCAGTCATGCCGTAGACTGCATCCTAACA
>NW_012142746.1:1188255-1218773 GCF_000956105.1 Propithecus coquereli
AAATCTCAAATAGAATGGTTTGGCATTAGTGTCATTCTCATAGTTTTAATTGCAATCTGTGTCATAAATATCCAGACACTTTAGAGAAAAAGGCAGATCTTTAATTGCAAGTCCTGTTAACTCTTGAAGCATAATATATCAGAATTATACTCCAACCAGGGGTATGAACACATCTCTAATGCCAACCTTGTTCTCCTCCCTCTTTTTGCTCTCCCAGGGCCTATTCCTTCCATTCCTTCCACGAGGACCTCTACATCAATGTTCCCTATGCTTATGTTTCATTTCCACCCCTGCTACCACCACGCTGGCCTTGTATTAACCTATGCCTAGATTAGGGAACTGGAATTTTGCTGTTTCCTTTTATTTAATGCATCCTGCAAAACCTTCTAGAATCATTTTCTTAAAATGAGATTTTATCCTGATCCTTCTGTCCTGTATCAATAGAGGCTGCCTATGAGGTTAAGCCCACATTCCTTAGCCTGTATTCAAACTCATTGAAGACCCAGGGAATCTTTTTTGATTGAACCCAGCACTCCTACCCCTGCACACACACCCACACTCTCTCTCTCTCTCTCTCTCTCACACACACACACACACACACACACACACACACACACACTCACTTACAGATTATTATTGGGTCCAATCCTCGCTACTGAACCGAATTTCATGGTCTCTGGAACGTAGTGGTAAGCTATTTCTAATGGTTATCTAAGTAGTGTGATGTAAATTTATACACATGCACATATATACACACTCAGAATACACAAAGACATTGTCCAAATCTGCTTAGAAAAAGAGACTCAATTACCCCAAAGGGACGATTTCAACCAGAAGCAACTGACATACCAATAGGTGACATGTTTAAGTCCTTTCCCTCACTTTTTGGACTAGAAATGAGATGCCATCAAGAAGATGAGGTTAGCTACAGAAAATAAAGTAACCGTAATTTCTTTACTTCTCTGCAGAGTTCTGTGTGACTTTGCCTCCTTGTTTCGCAGGCCTGCTCTTGATAGGTTCCTTGAGAGGAGTGTCTGGGCCTTGTCTCTGTAGAATCCTCCAGAACCATATGTACTGCAAGAGTATGTGTACCTTATATACCTCTGAGAACAGTTACTTGGACGTCCACTTTCAGAACCCAGGCCTCGAAGGGCTGTGTCCTGCTACATGATCATTCAGCTTACCCCAGGGAGAATGGGTAAGCTTGCCGGATCTAGGGCCAGGAAGCAGAGGTTTTGGTAGCTTATGAGTCTGTGGTCCTTTCCCCATGGAAAGTGCACCCTCTTGGAGCTGCCTTTACAGACTAGGACAATGCCCTGCCACTTCCTGGCTGTGACCACCATCTTTAGAGCCAATCTCAATTGTCATCAGTCTTAGGGAAGGCATCATTTTCTCAACCATAAACTAAAAGGATTAGATTAGGGTCTGAATAGCAGCCATGGAGTCCAAAAGCTACTTTCAATATACAACGAGCCTAATAGAAGTTGTATACTTGGCTACGACAGCACCGTATTAGCTATTCTGGAGTAAATGCAGTTTATTAGACAAAATTTTCCCAAACGTGAAGTTTGTGGAGGGAAATTTATAAAAGGGGTCTGTGATGGAGCCTCGTTGGTCTGTATGTCTCCTTTCCACGCTCCCTT
Source organism: Propithecus coquereli (assembly GCF_000956105.1). Lineage (NCBI taxonomy): Eukaryota > Metazoa > Chordata > Mammalia > Primates > Indriidae > Propithecus > Propithecus coquereli. The sequence continues at coordinate 1,189,899 of NW_012142746.1, forward strand.
GACATTCTTCAGTTCAGCCCAGCCGGTCCATGAACCTGACAGCACAGGCGAGAGACACTCATCCCACCAGCCATTTTGTCTCTGCAGAGCCTACACACTGTTTGTCACTTGGGCGGTGTCTCTGTGTTGGGCAAGTATCTTGACCTGAGTTTACCAGCATCATCCACCATCTCAAATCTTCAGGCCTCTGTGTCTAAAGCTAGAAGGTTGGAAAATGCTGCTCCCATCCCCTGCCTTTTTAAAAACCAGCTTAGATCTGTCAGCAGAATATTCTATGCTTGCTTTTCTTCCTGGGTGTCTTATTTTTGTTCTGTGTGTGCATGTTCTTGTGTTTTGCGTGTTTTGCTCTATGCCATTTTCCAGATTCAACTTCAGCAACATGGTAGCCATAAAACCCACCTGTTTTCTTCTTTTAAGATGCTAATATTTATCTGGTTATCAAGTATCATTGATGCACTGGTCACTATAGGATGGCTGCATTTGGCTGTGCTTCTTACAGCCCTCTGTATGATTGTTTCCATTAATTTGATATATATACATACTGGCTGATAAAAGTACAATTAACATTTAGTAATCAAAAGTGTACTGTAAAGAGTCAGCTGTACCTCCCTCTCCATAATGATAAGCAAAACCTTTTATGTTGTGATATCTTAACAGTTAGCTGCATGAGTGCTAAATGTTGCTTTTAATTAAACAATAAAGAATGTAACACCCTTTATGGTATCATTATAAATTTTGATGTGGTACAACAATTTGATTCTTTAAAAATTAATTGCCTAGGAGTATGTTTAAGTAGTATTGATTATGTTGGTGCCTCGTGTTGATCTGTGATACTTAACCCAACATTTAAAATATCTTTTTTCCATTATATGTTGTGATGCAAGAATAAAAGCAAAGTACAAAACAAATAGGCACTTGAATTCTAATAGCAATAAGCAATAAATGTCAGGCATCTGGAAATTATGGTTGCAATTTCATCAGAGTACACTTTGTTCTTCTATTATGCCTGCATGAATTTTGCTACAGGCAAAATCTATTACAGATAACAGTTAAGAACCTTTCTAATCTACACAGATAGTCATGGCAAAATGCTAGAAAACTAAATGTTGGAAAATGTAATATTGCAGGGGAAAATTGACACTTGTAGAAAATAATGTGGTCCTATTTAGAACCACAAATGGTAATAATTTCTTTAAGATCATGGTGTGGGGGATGTTTCTGTGATGGCTGACCCAGATGAAGGACACAGCACTGGTAATGAATCCAGTTCTGCTGGCTGGTGTGTGTGTATAGGTAGATGCTTATCTGTAGATTAAAGGGTGGGGTGTGTGCTTAATGACTGTTACCTGAAATTGTAATTACGAAGTCAGATCACACGTGACGTGAGAAGCCTGGGATTTTTCCACTGCCTTTGGGTACATTGGAGAGGAATGTTTCTATTCTGGGGCCACTTGACTCCCCTTAGGAGAAAGATTAGCTGGTATTTACCACTTTTGATGGCACACAGTGACCCTGGATAGTTGCTTGGTAAATTTACTAACTGAGTTTTCAGGAAATTGGCTCCTGGCTATTAACTCAGATAAATGGTTTTCCTGCACTTAACTCCAACCTAACCTGCATTGCCAAGGTCTCAGAGCATTAGAACTAGTTTGAAAATGCGGAGTCTGTCATTTACTTTATTTCTCGCATCATCTTTACCTTTCACATCCATTCAATACATATAGGCATGGACATCTGGATTAATTATCTATCACTGTGTAACCAGTTACCCCCAATTTGGTAGCTGAAAATAACAAATGTTTATTATCTTAAAATTTCTGGGGTCAGGGATTCAAGAGCAGCTTAGACGAGTGGTTATGGCTTGGAGTCTCTCTTGAGGTTATAGTTGAGATGTCAGGGCTGCAGTCAACTAAAGACTCGGTATCAAGCTGGGTATGGGATCCTCTGCCAAAAGGATAGCCATTAGCAAGAGGTTTCAATTCCTTGCAGGTGATTGACACGAGGCCCCTGTTCATCACCTTGTGGGTCTCTCTCTAGGGCTATTGAGTGTCCTCACAATATGGCCGCTGGCTTCCTTGGGAGCCATTTATCTAAGAAAGAGGAAGGAAGCCACAGGGATGTTATGACCCAGAGAGGTCATACACTGTTACTTCTGTGTTCTGTTGTTAAAAATGAGACATTGAGTCCTATTATATTGAAGGGGAGAACTAAACTCTACCTCTTGAAGGGAGATGTATCAAAGAATTTTTGGACAGATTTTAAAGCCACCATGCCACCTATACAGGGCACGCTAGCATGGGCTCCTAGGGCAGACCTGTTTTCCAGGCCTGCTCAAGTAGCACCTTGTCTGAAAAGACTTCCTTCACTTCTTGAACCACACTCTTCTTTCTTCTCTCAAATCTAGATAACTTGGCATCTCACCATGTTGGGCATGTTGCCTTTGATTGTGATGAATCATTATTTAATGTGTATATTTCTTTTCCCCCCAATAAAATGCTAGGTGTCTCAAGGTAAGGGCTGTATCTTGTAGCTTTATCTTCTATAGAGCTCATTCCATGTTAGGCTGAGTCTGACTTTACCATTGTAAAACTTTGGAAAGCTATTACACAGGAAAGCTATTAGAACATAGCTCACAAGCCTCTTGTGAAAATGTAATATGTTAATGCATGTTAAAAACATAGGAAGGGATACACAAATTATAGGTATTACCACTGTTGTAGCTGTTTGTAGTTATTTCACCTGTTCCTAGGCTACTCTTTGTTATGTTGAATAGACTGACTTGGATTCTTGTCCTACCAACTTCCTGTGTGACATTGAACAAGTTCCCCCTTTTCTGAGGCTCAGTTTCCTGATCTGTAAGATAAAGGGGTTGCATCAGATGATTTCTATGACCTTTGTACTGCAAGATTCTCTAACTCTTGTCTTCACTTATATGGGTTTAAGTAAAAAGAGAATAGACTGTCTTTTTAATCTGCGTAAGTTTTGCAGGACATGCCGTGTTGAATCTTACAGAGAAGAGCTACTATTACACATTTACAATTATCCTTCTCTACTTCCCTCTGTCCCCTTTTGCTCATTCCAGTCCATCTTTCATCCAAGATCTCCACTAAAGATGAAAGTCTCAGGTCACTTGGCTAGTACAAAGCAGTGGGGAGACATCTGATTCCAACCTCAGGTACTTCCTATGGCCCATGGTCACCTCCTTGTGAGAAGAGTGTGACCTCTTGAGTAGGTGACTTCACTCAGCTTATCCTCTGTACATGGCAACAGTCTACTCAGGTAGCCCAGGGGAGGAAGCAGTGGGATCATTTGTATAGCTGAGTAGCTACAGTTGGGTCAAGTCGAAGGGAATTTTCTGGAGTCCCCTATAGCCAGATGCTCCTTCTTACATCAAAGAGATCTAAGTTCAGTAAGGACAAGAGCTGACATGAATATCTACCAGGTGGAAAGTGACAAGCATTGGAAGGGAGAGATACCCTTAGGCACCTAAATGCCTGCTGATGTTTAGTCCTTCCTCCCTTCCAGTCATCTGCTCTCCGACAACAAGCACCCTTGACAAAGCCCCAGTTCAGAGCCTGGGCAGGCAGGACTCAGCCAGCTGGGCTCACCACACCCTCCTGAAGGGAGCCCCAGGACTCAGGGGCTACAATGCGGCATTCATTGTTGGCCCTACAGACCATTCATCAAAAGTAGCCAGGGAATCCCTCGGCATGGCATTCATGTCTCATCCCCCACTGCTTAAAACCCTCCTCTCAGGTTCTTGATCCGCCTACAAAGAAAAAATGAAATATAAGTTTAGTAAAAAATACTAGAAATCCTGATTGTTTGTATGGTTTTTAACTCTAATGCTAGGCTTCTGTTCCCAGAAGTAATTAAGACACATTGTTATTGCAGGTTAGAAGGTGCATAAGGGTAAAACATATTTTCCTTTAACTAAATGTCTCATTCCAAGGCAAGTCTAAACTAAATTAGCCTAGTTGTAGCATGTGGCATCTTGGTCTCTTAGAAATTTCTTCTATTTTACTCTTTGAATACTGCTTCTAGATTTAGAAAACTTGTTTATTGAAAAGGAAGAAAATAGGATCAAGGGCAGTTTTTAAAACAATCATGTATGTAAAGCTGAAGCCTGTAATGATTTCCTATCACACTTGGAGTAAAATCCAAATTTCTTACCATGCAGGTATGTTCTTTGTGACTTGGTTGCAGCCCACCCCTCGGACCTCATCTCTTCCACCTCCCTTTATTCACTTCTCTCCAGATATATTTGTCTTCTTGTCCCTTCAGTGTGCAAACTTTGTTCTTATTTTAGAGCTTTTACGCTTGCAGTCCCCTCTGCCTGGAAAGTTCTTCTGCCAAATCTCGGCGTGGTTGTCCCCTTGTCCAATCTCAGGTCTGTGTGGGCAGGTGGAGGGGTATTTATGACAATCCTACTTCAGGTGATTGTATAACGGGTATAACCAATGCTAACGGTCTTGTTAGTTTTATTAGTTTATCATCTATTTCTTTCCCTGAAACATGAGCTCTGAGAGAGTAGGGCTTAGAGCCTAGCTTGCTCATTGCTGTATCCCCAGGGCTGGGCCAGTGCTTGGCACGAGCAAATATTCAAAGAAGAAATTAAGCAGTCTTGGCCTTGCCGGCTGCCACCTGTGTGACCTTGGGCAAGCCACTCTATTTTTATGTTAAATTAGGTTACAATATCTACTTATAACCAAGATAAGTAACATGTATGTAAAATGCTTAGCACGGTGCCAGATTCATAGAACATGTTCAATAATTAGAATACTTTTTTTCATGAAAGACTTAAAACAATGTGTGTGTATATGTGTGTGTGTGCTCATGAGGCCTTGCATTAAGCACTGAATAAGTATGTGTTGATGGAACAAAATAACTTCCCTGAATTATTCAATTGTAGAGCCAGATCTACAGCCCAGGCCTCCTGATTCCCAATTTGGGGCTTGTTACATCTTTGATAGTTCTCAATACCAAGGGTGCCTGAAGGGGTGGATTGGGGGAGATGGGATTTATGGGGATGGGACATCTTGAAAAATGGATATATGCTGGCTTTCTGGAGATGTTGCTCCTAAATGTGGTTCTGTCTCTAACTAATGGACATCGAGGAAGCCACATTATGTCTGTTGGCCTCTGTTTACTGATCCGTAAAATGGAGATTATGATACCAATTTTTCCTCTTTCTTACAATCAGACTTTATTTTACCTGCTCTGCATCAAAATGGGAGTCATTTGCACAGTTCTGCCCACATGTTGCATATGATCTAGTTGGAGAGATATGCTATGAACAGGTATGACCAAGAACAGCACAAGAATCCATCAGCAGAGTGAGGTTAGCGTAGAACAATCTGAGTTCAGAATTGGGTACCTTTTGCCACTGAAGGCTGTGATAGCCTAGAATGTTCTGGAAGAGAGGCTTAAATTGACCCTTGAAGAACCTCACTGGGTGATTGTGAAACTAAGATGGTTCAAATGAAAAAAATCCTTACAATAATACAATGGGCTTCACCTCTTCCAGAACCTCTTTCAGAACCAACTAAAATTCACCATAGGATAATAGGTCCATTCTGTATTCCTATCATGTATTACACTTTAAGGAAAATGTGAGAGATAAGCCCGCCTTTCTTCCAGTTCTACTAAGTACAATGTGGGAAAGTGAAAGAAGCATCATAATTCAGGTCAGAAAATTTGAGTTTATATCTAGACTGTGTTTCTTAGCATAGTGCTTAGGTGGCCTTAAATATGCAGTATAACGCCTCCAAACCCCATTTTTCTTCTGTGTAAAATGGGGATACACCAATGACTTCATAGGGTTGTGGTGAGCATTGTATTGTAAAATATAAAGCTCTATTCTGAATAGCCTATGTGGTATAGAAATATTCCAATCAATAGACTGTATACTTCCTAATATATAAAAAATTCCTCAAAGGCAAAACTTACAATATTTAATTTTTCCAGTTTGCATTTCGTCTTCCGTACAATATCTGGTTAGATGACTCAGTCAGTGAGCATAATTGTTGATTAGTCCTCAGCTAATTTCCAAATGAATACTTTCCACATTTCTGCCAAAGTCCAAATTCAAACAGTTTTGTTTGTTTGGTAAGAGCATCTGGTTTGTATATAAAAGTGGGGATCAGTGGATTCTGGCCATTTTCAACACTAATTTCCAGAATTGGCCATAACAAATAGGTGCTTATTAGTTGAGAAAGCTGAGGGCCTGAGTCATGGAAATTTTTCAGTGTTTTTAAAGAGGAGTTTTTTGACCTTCTGTCTAAAGTAGCCCTCTCCCAATCATCCTCCACAATACCATCCTGTTCTTCTGTAGCACTTGCAACTATTTAAAATTACCTTATTTGTTTACTTGTCAGGTCTCTTCTCCTCTACTGGATTGTAAGATTGGTGGAAGCAGAGCCCTACTTCATTTTTTATCACTGAGACCTAGAATAATTCCTGGCACATGGCGGTGATCAAGAAATATTTTAAATTAATTAATTAATGAGTGAATGCAGCCAATGAACTAGAAACTAAAAAAAAAAAAAAAATTCAATTGTTCAGCTTTTCTTTTATTCCAAGGATGACTTCCCCTAGATGCAAGACTAGAATACTCGAGCATTTCATGTTCATTTGTCTGGGAGTGGTCAACCAGCAGGGTAGAGGTATGGTATCAGTCAGTATCACTCACATGTGGAGAGACCCAGTGGAGCAATCCCAGTGACTCAAGATGATGTTCCAAATCCTGAAGATGTGAAAGCAGATTAAGCCTACCTTCTCATTTGGGATGTGGTTAGTTGTGACAATCTCAATTTACTGGTTTTCTGTTTCTTTTCTTTAAAAAAATTTTTAAAAATGACATATAGTAGTTGTACGTATTTTTTGGGTACATATGAAATTTTGTTACATGTATACAATGTGTAATGATCAAATCAGGGTAATTGGGCTATCCATCACCTCAAATATTTATCTTTGTGTTGGGAACATTACAATTCTTCTTGTCTAGCTATTTTGAAATATGCAATAAATTATTGTTAACTATAATTTCAGTACTGTATTGTTGAATGCTAGAACTTATTCCTTCTATCTAACTGTAGTTTTGCACCCATCTTTTCAGTAGAGTGTGTCCCCTTTTCAGTATAATGGCTTCTATAAGAGAGTTACCTGTTTTCCCATTGAGCATGAAGGATGTTAAGTTCTCTGCCACCAGGGTTGAAGGGCCATGAGCTGGAATGAGCAGTGATTAAGCACTGAGGGGACAGGGCTCACAGGCTGGGATCCTCACCGTCACTCCCTGCAGAGGCTACGTGGCATGTAACCCTTGTGACCAATGAAGTCTTTCTTGAAGATTTGTGCTTGGTACTATTAAGTTAATTTACAGTTTGAAGTTAGTTATGGTGGTAACTTCTATATTCATGCAGAATTCTTCCCCGAATAGAATAATTCAGGGTAGCCTTCGAAAACACGCTCTGAATCCTTATTGTGATATTCATCTCGAATGAGAATAGCTGATCCGAATAACTTTGTTCAGAGGTGTTGATTATGGACTGAAGTTTTGTATTTTTATGTAAATTCCATGCAAGCCCTTTCTCTAATGTATTTGACATTAACATAGCTGGATAATTTTGAGATTCTGGTGATTATATTTTTAAATGCACAAAACAAGTAGGTATTTTTCACCAACAGAAAGATTGGAATGTGTTGTAAACATTACAGAAAGGGCAGCATTCTAGTTCTGCTCTCCTGCTACGGATTTATTTTCTCTGAACCCTAGATCTAAGCTTCGTAACGGTGTACTCACGTGTCTACCTCGTCTGTCACCTCAGGCCATACTCAGTATTTCCTCACTTAAAATCCATAAAGGTTTGGATGATCATATCTCTGCACACGGCTGTCCTTTGGGCATCCCCTTGATTTCTTTTGAGTCAGGAGATGTTAGAAGTGGAAAAGGCCGGAGATCCATATAATTCAGCAGTGCCCAAACTCTTTTTTGTTGACTAACTGTGTCCAAGTCAAAATACCTGAGGATCTTTAAAAAACATATAGATCTTACAACTCCCCACCCCCTATGATTCTTATTTAGAAGGACAAGTTCTGGTCCTGGAATCTGTATTTTAAAACTGGATTTGGAAGTAGATTGCCTCTAGGTCAACACTCTGATTTTATAGGCAGTAAACTGAGATCCACAAAAGGCAGATACACAGCTAGCTAGTGACTGAGCACGTGCATCTCCAGTCTTTTTCATTCTGACTTCATCAGCATTCTTTAATTATGATGACGATGTCATGATCAGTAACAATTCTGTCTGCAGCTGCCACTCAACAGGTATGCCTACTGTGTCCCTCTGTGTACTCCCCCGAATGCCTCATACACATCGTCGTTCATCCTCTTAAGAACGCTGATGAGCTAGGCCTTCTCTGCTTCCCAGAATGACCAGGCCTCACGGTACCTCCTCACATAACCAAGTGCCTTTAATGACATTTCTGTGCATTTTCCGAGGGGAATGTGAGGGACTGAGTCAGGAAGCTGTTAATACTTCCCACTGGGAACCAGACCTGGAGGGTGGCAGAGTTCGTGATTTGAAGCAAGAAGATAACAGACCTAAACAGGAGGGGAAAAGGCATTTTCGAGAGTTTAAGCTAATGGTTGTTCATAAGTCTCCTTCGTTCTGGGGCTCCCAGAATTGATTATTATTGTTTCTTTGTTTTAATCAGAAGCTGAAACTTTCTTGATACCTCTCCAGGGCGGTGGGGCGGGGTGTGAATTCTCAGTGGTAAAATAATTTCTAGATCCAATCAAAACAACTCCGCCACCCCCAAAATTGACAACAGTTAAATAGGGAGATGGGTTATACACTGGCAAAAACAGAACCCGAAAATCCCCAAAGTATTAATATTTTCCTGATCAGGCTTCTGGGAGACACAGAATTCCCTGAGCTGGTTTTTCTAACAGCGTGTCTAAAGAGGGTTTTGGGACAGATTTTCCTTTGTGAGTGTGAATAAGGAGATAGGCATGTTTATGGGGAAAGAGAACATGGCTATCTGTGTGCATGTGTGTGTATGTGTGTGTATGCACAACTGAACCTTCTCAGAGATCTTCCCTTCTCTCAGGGACTCAGGCAGTGACTCCCCTCAGCAGGAGAGCAAGCAAGCAGGTCCTCCAGGATTTCAGAGCTCTGGATGTCAGGCTGCCCTCTCTCAGCTTGGCTGATTTCCAGTGTCTTTGAGTAACTCATTCTCGGCTTACTTGATCTTCTCCAATTCTCAAGAGGCTTTTCCTCTTTAAGTTAGTTATAGTTAGTCTTATTATCAAAGTAATACATTTTTTAATGTAGACTTTATTTTTTAGGGAAGTTTTAGGTTCACAGAAAAATTGAGCAGAAAGTACGGAGTTCCCACAAACTCTTCCCCCAACCCCAGCCAGACTCCCCAATTATCAACATCCCACACCAGAGTGGTCTATTTGTTATAATCGATGAACCTTCATTGACACATCATTATCACTCAGAGTCCATAGGTTATATTAGGATTCATTCTTCGTGTAGAAAAAGTGTAAAGTAATACACTCTTGGTGTAGAAAGTTTTTACTGTAAAAACTTTGAAACATTTAAAAACTGAGGATATTAAAAGCACCTATAATACCACACCTAAATTTAACTACTGGTAACATGTTGGTTATATACATCACTCATCTGTGTGTGTATATGTGTGTTTGTGTGTGTGTATGTTCTTTTTTCTTATCAAAATAAGATCACATTGAGAATCCCATTCTTCCATTAACATTAGATCTTGAATATCTTTTGACATTCTTAAATATTCTAACAAGTGATTTTTCATGACTGCATAGTTCTGCATTGAATATTCCATCATGCTATTTCTACCCATAAATTATCATACACATTGATGGCATGAACCTCTTCTGTGCATGTTCTCCTCCCTTAGGACAAATTCCTAGAGGTGGAATTGCAATATCAAAGGGCATTATATCTTTACAAGGAGCCAGCCAGTCTCCAGAAAGGGTTCACCTATGTGCAGAGAATGAAAGCATTCCTTTACCCACAAACTTACCCAAACTAGATCTTTTACTTAAAAAATATATATACATATCAATTATAAAAGCAATTTTAAAACATGCTATCTTAATTATAATAAACTAACAGAAAAAACTCTTTTAACTACATGGCCCCAAATATCTAGTAATTTAAATGAACCCTCTTAATAAGTACCTTCTTACACTGTCCTAATTGTTGGGGCCGTTTGATGGGTGAATAAGTCATTCTCTGTTCTCAAGAATTTCATTAATTAGTGTGGAGACAGATGAATATGAAACTAAGTTAGGCGATGTGCTAAATTCTTTGTATATGGTTGGTGCTCAATAACTATTTTTTGAATGTGTGTCTAGATAAAAGGGAGCAGCAGGTAGTGGGATTGCCAAGGGGAAAGTCACTAATTTTTCCTGAGGGTGGTCTGGAGAGGCTTCCCAGTGGAAGTGACTTGCCATGTGTTTGTTCTCCAGTTGTTTGCAAGCAATGCACGGTCTTCTAGGCGCTGGATACGATGGTGGCCAAGGCCACCAGAGCCCTTGACTTCACGGGGCTTCCGTGCTACAGGGGGAAGATGGACAAGCCAGAAAACAAAAACAGCAGCCTGCAGTGTCAGATGGTGGCAGTGATGTGAAGAAAATAAGGCAAGTGAAGAGGATGGATAGATGCTGTGTTGGGGTGAGGTCTCTTCCACCTGACTTATGAGATAAGTAGGGTTTTGTCAGGCTGAGATGAGAAAAGTTATCTGGGGAGGCATAAGAGCCTGGACAAAGTCACAGATGGCTGTTGTGGTCCAGGAAACTGTGGAAGTCATGGCATGACACAGAGCAGTTGTAGGACAAAGAGAAACTTGATTTGATCACTGGCCCAAGGTGCCTCCCGCAGGGCTTTGAACAAGGCAGGTACGAGGAAATATTTCATACAGTTGTTCTATATGTTCCCATTGTGGCTTCTCTCCCCCAGCACCCATCTGTAGTTTTAAAAGCCCAGCAGATCAGTGACATGTTTCAGACCTTCAGAAAAGTGAGGCAGATCTGAGTTCAGTGGCAGAGTTGTTAGAGAAAATACAAGATGTCCAGTTAAATTTGACTTTCAGACAAACATGCAATAATTTTTTAGTGTAAGTACGTCTCAAATGTTGCATGTTAATCTGAAAATCAAACTTAACTGGGTGTTCTGTGTTTTTATTTGCTAAATCTGGTAAAACTCATCAGGAAGATTAGAATGCCAGAACCAGATGCCTGTGTCGTCTTGCAGGGACTCTGAGATTAATTGAGAGAACGTTAGAGAAAAACAATAGTCTTGTTTTAGTTTTATTCCTCCCAGGACTAATTAAATTATTTGCTAGTTTCTTTCTTATGAGGAGCCAGGAAAATGACTGTTAGTGAGTATTTAACTAGAATAAAACCGCACCACTACACATTAGATGACTTCTGTAAGGGAAGGCCTCTCATCAAGGTCTCACGTTGGGAGGGGGTGGGGTGCAAACTGGCTCCTTTGAGATTTAAGGTGGGTGAAGGGGATTGGTACAGTGACTGTGTGTTCAGTTGTCCCAGGACAGTCCTAATTTACAGCTGTTATTCTAGAGTAATCATGAATAACACCACTTTCACTCTCAAAAGTATTCTGGTTTTCAATGATAAATGACATGACCACTCAGTGATATGGCCAGGGAACCCCAAGAACTGGCCTGTCGTTTTTACGGACTGGGGTTGCCACACGACCTCCTGGGCTTGCCTTTCTTCATCTGTGAATGAGGGAGCATTGAGCAAAAACACTCTGAGCTCTCTTCCTGGCTATAGTTGTCCAGATAATTTCTTTCTATTTTTAGTAGAGATGGGGTCTCGCCCTTATTCAGGCTGGTGTCGAACTCCTGACCTCGAGTGATCCTCCTGCCTCGGCCTCCCAGAGTGCTAGGATTACAGGCGTGAGCCACCATGCATGGCCTCTTCCTGGCTTTGAGACTCTAATTTTGTGTATGTCTCTGGGCAGAGCTAATAGTAGGAGGACGTTAGCTCACTTTCAGTTTGAGAATGATGTGTATTCATTTTCTGTATGTACTGTGTTTACTTATTCTTGCAGCGTTATGTTGGTTTCCGAAAATCTTTGGAAAGTGAAAACTTAAAACTTTTGCTTTGTCCTTGGGATATGAAGACCAAATGCTAGATAATGCCTGAAATATAATTTCAGTGAATAAAGAATTACAATGATCAAGTATGATATTGGCTAATTTGAGCTCAATTGTGTAAGCAACTTTAGGGATTTTTTAAAAAGTAATTGCACAATTGATACCAGAATATAATAAAATTTCTACCTTTTTACCCGTCTCAGATCTACAGTGCTCCCTCAAACAAGTTTTATGTGACTCCTTCCAGACCTGGTAAAAATAAGCTGTATTTGCATCAATTTACATATATTAACATACAGTTTTTAAAATGAATATCTATCTAAAATTTTATAGTACATTGCTATTAACAATTTTCAGCTACACTTTCATTAAAAATAGATCTATCTCATTCTTTTCTTTTCTTTTTTTTTTTTTACTTGTATGGTACTTCATAGTATGGATACATAAAAATACATTGAAATAATCTCTTATTGATGGACATTTAGGTTATTTTCAATTATTTGCTATAATAAATAATGCCAAAATGAAGATTCTTATATGAACTTGGATAACGTGTATATGTATATTTATGTAGGGTTCCTTTCTAGAAAATGGAATAATTCATTTTAATAACTATTGCTACATAGTTATTTTAAAAGGCTCTTCCAATTTGCATGCCAAATTGAGGTCATGTTCTTAGAACTTGAAAGGAAATTTTGCGTAGGGGCGAGGATTCAAGGTGTTGATTTGTACTGAAATTTAGCTCTAAGTAGCCTTTTTTTTTTTGGCAGTGATTCCTTGATCTGTGCAATTGGATCAAACCTAGACCAAATTAAATCTTACTTATGTAGAAACTTGGTCTCTGTGACCTTGTGTTTATCCAGGGACTGATTTCTTGGTGTAGGCTGCAGTCCATCTATGAATGACCCTGATGGGAGAACACTTTTATCCTTCCATCTATAGAAGTTGAATTAGGCTTACTGGGATTAACTGGGACTGAAGGACGTGTTCATCTACTTTAATTATCCTTCCAATGAGAGCTTTTTCCCAGACTGGATTTTGGATCACAAGAAGAATGAAGGCCAAAGGGAGTGATCGAACAGCTCAGTTAAAGATCTTATAGAAAAGGCGCTCAGAAGGGAAAGCTCTAGTCTAATGTAGTAGATAAGATTTTATTTTATTTTTTTTAAAGGGGAGGCCATATTTTTTAAAAAAACAAATGCATTTTGTAAACTTTGGGTGATTTGGCTCATCCATGAAATCATTTTCACATTAAAAAAGAAAGGAAAAAAAGGAATGGTTTTTCTTGCTCTAAAACAAATCAGGCTGTTCTGTACTGAAACTTGCACCCATAAAGCCAAAGTTAACAAAAGGATGAAAGCTGGGAAAATTGAGGGAATTGGAGAGCTGAAGACAAAGGCTGGACAAAATGGCCATCGTGCCATCACTGTGTTCTCTGCTGCCCTCTAGTGGTCCCGTGAGGGTGTCGGGTGTAGAACTGTCTCAAGGTCATCCTAACATAGCTAAATTGTAGAAGGAAAGAAGGTGGCATTAGATGTAGCCCTTAAAGCAGCCCATCTTGACAATAGCCTGTCTAGCGATGACGGAACAAATGTTCTCTCACAGAAACCAGACAACAGTCAAGCTTATGCTGCAATGGGGCCACATAATAGTAGAGAAGAAAGCTTATGGGAAACAGGCCACTTTTCCCACTTAATTCAGTGCAACTCATATATATCAGCACTGACTCCGTGCCAGATTCTGTGTGCAGCTTTGGAGTTACAGTGAGGAATTAAACATGACCCCCACCTTTGGGAAAATCCCAGTGTTGAAGGCAGGGCACAAATGAACAAGTTACGTTGGGAAGAGCCATATAAGAGGCATTTGACAAGACATTTGTTCTTGATAGTAATTCTCAAGTCAAAATGAGATTACTCGTAGAGCATTTTCATTTGTTCGAAATTGGGAAAACATTTCCTTGCTCTGGGTAGAGGTGACGGGACAGCGAATGGGTGAAGTTTTCTTTCTTCTCTCTCTTTTGTAAAACACTGAATTTAGGTTGCTGAGATGGCACAACTGTGACAGCTCAAAGTCTCAGTCCTGGTTTGAAGATGAAAGCCAAATCATGTACTTGAGTTCTTTATGCCTCTGCAAAATAAATTCCTCTGTGAACTACAGGGAAATGAAAGGCTCTACTGAGGGAGACTGTCACAGTGAATGGCAGCAGAGTCAAAGATGGCCACCTCCCCCCACCTGTGCAGAGCTGTGCCTGATGCTCCTGGGCTTCTCCCTGTTACCGATCTTCAGGAACCCTCTTTATTTAGGGACATGTGGGCTTTGCTACGGAATCCTCTCTCTCAGTTCTTTTGATAGCAGCTTCTGGATTGCATATAGTAAGAACTAATCTTCTACTCTTTGCAATAACCAAGAAGCAAGAGAGAGCCTGCGGAAGAGGACAAGATTAAAGGGGTAGCAGAGTTCCTTTCCCAGAATCCAAAGAGACACTAATGTTAGATCTGTGTGTGTGGACTTAGGGAAGCCACTCTTACTTTAGTCTGGAATTTATTAATATGGCCAAGGAGTATATGTCTCTAGCATCCATTTCCTGTCTTTCTGCATTTATGTTGGGTTTCTAGGAGTTTTCCATTTCTCCTTACTCTCTGTCCTTGAGCGTTCAGAGTTCAAACTACCCCTGACATGTAAACCATGGCTGGCCTGAGGATGTCAGACTCTTGAGTTTTCCTTATTCAGGGAGGGACATAACACCTGGGCTGGATTAATCAAGACAAATGGGACCCCTTCTTGGGTCTTTTATTGAAGCTATAGGGGAAAAGCATTCTTTTTCTTCTGGGGTAGTCAAGAAAATGGGGCATAACCCTGGAGCTGCTGACATCTTTCCATTGTGTGGGGAGAAGTTATCTAAGAGTGCAACCACTCTAGAAGGAAGAAGAGAAATCGATACTCGGGTCCTAATATTGGTTGAACTTCTAGATACAGCCAGCTTTGAAGTCTCATCTATCTTTCCATGAACTTTTCAGTTACGTGAACTGAAAGTTGATCTCAGACTGTGGTTTGCATCTAGTCACCTGAAGGACTTGTTAAAATACAGATTGCTGTGCCCCACCCACACATAGGTCTAAGGTGGGACCTGAGAAATTGCATTTCAGATGATTTTCCAGGAGATGCTGGTGTTCCCGGTCTGGGAACCACACTTTGAGAACCAGTGGCTTATAAATCTTCTCTGGTTTCTTTACTTATAACCCAAACTGTCCTGACTATTAACTGGAAGATCTTTTCTAAATAGGAAAGAATTTTATTCTTAGAAGAATTAATAGAATGAGATCAAAGAATGTGTTTGGCACCTAGTCAAAAAGTACTTGAAAAAGTGACGTGCCCATACTTCATGACTCGTGGGACCAATCTGACACTTTCTTTAGGTGGTTTTCTACCGTTTCTACTCACATCTGATCCCTTTTTATGGCTAGAGGCGAGGCCAATGGAGAATATGACAAATGAGCAAAAACAGCAGGGCTAATACATGTTTTGTCAAAGACTTAAAATGCATGCATTGAGAAAATGCACATTTTTTCACTCTGATCCAGTCTGTCAACAAAATGCTTTTCATGAGAAACATCAAAGCCATTTCATCTGCAAATTTCATTTTTTTCAAATCCCTTAATCTACACTGTTGACAAAAATTTCTGTCAAGTGCCTCAAACCATTGTATTAACAAATTTCGTTTTGTCAATCATGATTTAGCCTGCTTGCGAATGCATTTTGTAATATTCCACTCCATCCTGCAGGAAGAATACCAGTCAATGCCTCAATCTTAATATTGAAAGCGAGTGAAGAGGGAAAGTAAAAGTGGTGTCGGAGCCTACTCATTTAGCACATTGATCAGATGTCCCTGTGCATTTTAACTAAATCCAGCTCATCTGAAGCTTTCCTTGGGTAATACAAGCCACAGAGAAGGTAAAGATATTACAGTTGGTGAAATCACACAGAGCTATTCATGCTTTCCTGTTTGGTGTCTTATCTGTTAGTCACAGCCTTTCTGTCTTTACTTCCAAGACTTCTCACTGTGGCTGGTCCTGATGGCTCGTATCACCATTCACAGCTCTCTCTAATTGCAAATTCAGGAGGATGGCATGTAGATTCCAGTGTCTTCTGATTCCAATGTGTCTTCACTCCAATTATCATGCCATTAAAGTGAAGGATGGTCACTGATATTTTCCAGAGATGCTGTGAGAGCATCTGGCTGTTCCTGCTTAGGAGCGAGCTATGGTAGGTGATCTCAAGCTTGAGTTGTCTGTTTTCTGCCTTGCTTATCCCTAAATTCTTGGTGATGGGATGACAAGAAGGGGAGAAGATGTTGCTGAATTTCCTGCTAGTCTCTGACATGTTAGATTGCTACGTTTTCTTAGGCACTTCAAAACAAGAAAGTCATAAACTGAAGTCATCAATCTAAATTATGGTGGATCCTCCTATGCACAATAGGCAGATGCCAGTGAAACCTGTAAGGGATTCGACATCTTCTTGCACTGCAGAGCAGAAGGGGACGCTGGGTTAAATATTGAGCAATCTGAATTTGAGTCTTGACTCTACCTCATAACAGCTACCTGAACTTGAGAAGTCACAAGTCACATCTCTGTGCCTGGACATCTCCTTATCTGTACAGTGGCACTGAGAGAACCACTTGCCCTGTAGACTTTCTAAGCCCCTGGGAAGATCAAAGGAGAGGATTTTATAAGCCAAAGTTCAGGATGATTGTCAAGTGCTAGATAAATATGAGGCTGTATTAGATATTGTTTGAGAAATGCTTCTTTTATTTTCATTATCTTAGAGGAGGCACTAGATTCCTCTATGTGCTACAAGACAGTGGCACAGTGACAATGCAAATTTCTTTGACATTGACCTTCCACATAGCCTGAAAACCCACTGTCAGGTGGTCTTGGGAGTCTGGCATGTGAAGAAGAGAGGACCACACATAAAGTGCATTGGTAAATGTCACTATGCTGATGTGCATGTGTACACCACATTGGTTTCCTGTGTGATCATTACTGGAAACCAAGATGGATTGGTCCTGATGCAGGAATAGTTAAGGCCTGAAACCCAGAAGCCTGGCCTTGAAGAGCAGGTGGCAGAGGGCACCAGGCAGGTGGATCAGAAGACGACCCTGGGTGTCTGAGGAGGTAGGAGGCCCCACCAAGGCCTAATATTTTCTCTTCTACAATTTTGCTTTCATCCAATCTCACACAAACGAAGAATCATCTTATATCTGAGATACTTTGGACCCCAGACTATGCCTAGGAACAGTGGTCATTACAAAAGTTCCCTGGTAGCCAAGTTTGAGTGGCTGTGACTTTCACCAATGGGACCTATGTCCAGAATTATGGCAAGGCTTCCAAAGTCTGCATGTTCTTGTACATTCCTCCCTGACCTTTTTAACACCTCCTCAAAGTTTTCTTCTCCAAGCAAAACTACCTCAGTTCTGGCTCTCACACTTCCCAAACGCTTCATCCTCTCCATGGCCACCCACATCCATGCTTCTTTCATATGGCAAGTCATGTGTAGCTAATAATAGACTTCCTGGTGCTCTAGGCCCCAGATTTGCTGTGTACAGCAAGGGAATCAGTACACGGTTGGGGAGAAACAAATCAATTATAATAAGTGACAAACAAACAAACTCTCCTTTTTCTCAAAAGCCAGTGCTAGTGGAGTGAGTTACACAGGCCAGGGATTTCAGGGCTGCTGGTTTCTAGGGAATCGTTTTCAGGATGGATGTCCACAGACATTAGGAGGAAAAGGGCCAGGGCAACCCAGGGGTAGAGAGACAAGCCAAGTGGTAGCTTCTGGCTGCAGGTTCTGCACAGTCCATTGCATGTAATTGGTTCTTTCCCAGGAAACATTTGCACTAGCCTTTGGCTTCTGGGAGCAGAGATAGGCCCACAAAATAAAGTACTATTAATTATATTGGGTAGTATGACAATCAGGACTTTTTAATTGCAAACGATTGATCATACAGCCCAGAAAACTCCCCAAAATTCACTCCATTTGGGAAGCTTGGGCCACATGCTCACCTCTAATGCAGTGACTATCTGAGGAGGACTCAGAGCGCTCATTGACTTAGGCTTGAATTGTATGTTCCACCCCTCAGGGCCTAGGATGACTGAGGTGGGACAGGTTGGAGATTCAGCTGAAAATCAGAAGTATTAGCAGAAAAGAGATGTCTATTAGTCATGGCTTAGTGGTAGAACACACAAATTGCTGTTTTAAGCTGATAGCAATTTATTACAGGATATTCAATGCTGAGAAGATGTTTGGAAGATCTAGGATTGGGCTTCAGAAATGACTTTCAGAAGGATAATACAGAATTGGTCCATGTAGGGAATGACCCCTCTATTATACTCAGCATGCTGGAGAATTGAGAAGCTGCCCTACCAAGTTCTGGCTCCTGTTTATAACTCCTTAGTGTGATCCAGGGATCAGGAAGCCACCATTGGAACCACTGGCTCCAGAGCCATGCCACACCTGCTAAATCCACGCCGGGAAAAATGGCGCCCTCAATCCTTCCTCACGATATCCTCAGAGCTGCTCAGTGCCTTCCCTGGAAGTCTGGTAACCCTACCTTAGAAAAATCAAATATATTTGTGGCCATTACTAGCCAGCAGAAGCAGCAGCAGTGTGGTCGTCTCTGCCTCGCTACCTTCTTCCAGATCTTGTGCATCTAATTGGCCAAAGCTAAATGACGTCTTGAAACCTGGGGGATCTGAGAAACAGAGTATTTAGCTTTATAGCTTCTGTAGCCAATAGAAGACGGGTGAAATGGAAGTTGAGTGGTCATCTTCATAACTACCATGGAGGGCCAACCAGGAATGTCTACTGTAGCTAAAATTTAAAGTGTACACAAGGCCTCTCATAGGCAATCTCTCTGCTAAACACTTTCTCCAGATGGACCCATCTTGTTGGAGCAAAGCTGCAGAGACCCATGGAGGGACAGACACACTGCATTAGAGTTACTCATGAACCTTGGATGCTTAGCAAGGGGTCTGATGTGTGCACCTAGCTGGAGAATAAACCCAAGAACATCAAGTTCAAGTAACGCTGGCCAGAGGGACAGTGGCAAACCATGGAGTAGAGAGTAGGCTAAGTAGGAGGAAGCACTCTGGACTGCCTTGACTGTATATCCGTGGCTGTTCCTGGCTCTGGTGGCCCAACCTAAGGCCATTGCTGTGTGTATTTAGAGTTGATGATCCCTCGAGGCTTATTGCTAGTGTTATGATAATATTACTTGTACGTGTACCATGGCCAGGCACCATTCTATGCCCTTCATAGATATAATCCAATTTAAGTCACACTGCAATTCTGTTAGAGAGGGACCATTATTCATTCATTTATTCAACAAGTACTTGGTGAATGTCCGCCATGTAGTAGACTCAAGTCTGGGGTGCTGAGGTTATAGCCATAAACAAAGCAGACAAGGATCCCTCCCCTTATGTTTCTTACATCCCAATAGTAACTATTATTATTCCCATTTGATGGAGGAGGAACTTGAGGCATGGCAGAATTGAGTCACTCACTCAAGGTCATTTGGCCAGCGACTGGTGTATTTGAACCTTGGAAGTCTGGCTCCAGAGTCTGTTTTCTCCATCACCTGTTAACATTTCCACGCCCTCATGGCTGCCCTGAGCAGGACCAGATCTCCATTTCACTGACGGGTAAGTTGAGGCTCAGATGCTGTTAGTTCATGTGGCCAGGCTCATGGCAATAGCAAGGAGCAAAGCTGGAGCTCTGTCACATCTGTGACAGAACCATGGTGAGGTCTTTTCATGGGAACATTCTGCCTCCAGGGCTTAGCACATTATTATCCCCCTTAGTTCGTTGTTGCTCCCCTTCCCTGTAGCGCTTCCAGTAATGATAAGGATGATGTTGCTAAGGGCCGACATTCAAGGCCTAACTATGTGCCAGGCTCTGAGCTAATTGCTTTGCATGGTTATCTCATTTAATCTTTACTACTTTCTGAAGTACGTACAAATATTATCCCCATATCACAGGTGAGAAAAGTGACTCAAAGTGTAATTTTCCCAAGGTCACACAGCTAGAACATAGAGGTGCCAAGGTTTAAACCAGCTTCCCCAGCCCAAAGCCATGTGAAATTGCTCTTGCCTTAATAAACCTCTGTCTTTCCCTCAGACTCAGAGGGAGAGCTTTAGGGGTTGGCAAAGAAAAACCACTTTTGTTAATGCAAGAAGCATCTCATTTTAATCTGTGTTGTCACAAAACAAGTTCAGAATCATGGTTAAGACTGACCATTTTGCCAAAGCCACATTGGAGAAGTACTCATACTAGCACATGAGCCAAGACCAGTTGATACAGAAAAAAAAAAAAAAAAGAATCATACGCCTGATTTCCTTTGGCACTCGACACTCCCTGCCCCTTGCTATTCTAGTTGAAGCCAACTCTTGGCTTGACTCATGTCTCTGCTTTTTTGCAGTCATATTTCCAAAGGATATATTTTTATTGCAGCAATAACTTACATCATAAGTTAAATAATTGGGCAATTGCCTTTTGCACGAAAGGAGAAAAGCCGTGTATTACTTAAATTCTAAAGTTTCATGTCAATCTCAGGAGCTTTTCCAGTGGGGTAACCTCTGGAGGCCAGGCCCCTCATCCTTAGAACTGTTAGAAATATATAATGATATGAGCAAGATTTCTCAATCTGGGCACTTCTTGACAGGTTTGGGCCAGATAATTTTTAGTTGTGGGCATTGTTATGTGCAATATAAGATATGTATCATCACCCTGGGCCTCTTCCCAATAAATACCAGTATTGGCCCCCTAGTCGTGACAAACAAAAATGGATAGAGACATTGCCAGATATCCCCGGGGGCTTGTGATGGGGTGGGGCAAAATCACCCCTGCTTGAGAACCACTGAAGAAGAGCATACAATTAGGAGTTGCAAAGACTTGCATTCTGAACACGACAGCTTACATCAGACATTCAAGAGCAATCTTGTGAGCCACATGCAGCATCTCAAAAACTAGCAGTCTTGGCTCCCAGAGCATGGGTCTTGCCCACTAGTAAATAGAATCTGTGATGTTCTCCTTCTCAGGCAAGTCTAGTGCTTAGATCCAAGTAATGGTTTAAGGGACTTTCGGAAGGCCCTTTGGGTTCCAATATTTCTTTCTTACTGATGCTAGAAATTCATATTTCTGTGGGGAGCTACATTTGAATGATGTGCACTGCACGAAGACAATGAACCCAGTAGGAGTTGAGACTGGTAAAATGACAATGGAAACAGACCCCAAGTCCCGCAGGGAGGACTCAGTGGCTGTATTCTTTTTTGTCCTCTGCCATAATCCTGTGCCTTTCCTTATCTTGAAGATGCTTACAATATTGGGCTTTGGAAAGACTAAATATTTCACATACTTTTTTCCTACAAATATCTGTTGAATACCAACTATGGTGGGCTGAATAGTGGCCTTTGGAAGATGCCCACTTCCTAATCCCTGGAACTTGTGAATATGTCACTTTCCATGGTAAAGGAGAGTTTGTAGATGTGATTAAGTTAAATATGTGTGATAGGGAGCTTATCCTGGATTGTTTAGATGGGTTGAACGTAATCACAAAGGGTCCTTGCAAGAGGGAGGAAGGGAGGTCAAAGTTAAATGTGGCAACAGAAGCTGAAGGTTGGAGTGAGGCGAGGAAGGGGGCACCAGCCAAGGAATGCAGGTGTCCTCTGGAAGCTGACAAAGGCAAGGAAACAGATTCTCCCCTCAGAACCTGCATTAGGAGCTAGCCCTGCCAACACCTTGACCTTAGCCCAGTGAGACTTCGGATTTCTGACTTGCAGAACTGTAAGATGATAGGCTTGTTATAAACTAAATAAGCCAATCCAGTTTGGGTGTGGTCACTATATAGGTCGGGATTCATCTGGTTGTGATAGAAAAGCTAACACAGATTATCTCCAGGTATGCCCATATCAAGGAGTTCAGATGGTATCATCAGATCAATCTTTCTCTTTCTCTCTCTTGCTATTATTCCTGCCTCACCAATTCTAATTCTCTGTCTTCTGATTCTCTCTGTGTCAGCTTTGTTCTCTCTTCACAAGGGGAAGATAGCTTCCAGCAATTCTAAAAAAAAATAAATCCAGCTCGTCCAGTGGCAAGAATGATTTCCTCTTCCAAGATTTATAGGACAGTTGTGAAAAGCATTCTGGTTGGATGACTTGGGTCACATGTTTATCCCTGGACCAATCATTGGGACAAAGAGAATTGTGTAGTATGATTGGTTAATACTAGGGCATATATCAACCTCCAGGGGCAAGGGCCAGGTCAAGGTGATTGGCTGCCCCCCGAGAACCACAGGGAGTACAGAATGAGTAATTATTCAAATGAAGTGTAGAATTAAGTAGAAGAATGAAGAACAGCATGAAGGATAGATCAACTATTGACATGATCATCAAAGTCAGGGAAGGTTTTACATACAGATTATAAGAAAAGTTTTAAGTAACTGGTTAAAGAAGTCCACCATGATCACCCCTCCTGCTCCCCTTTTCTTTAACAGTGTGGCTATATCCCATTTTCTATCTCCACATCTAAAGAAAGAAGCCATTGCTGAAAAGGTCAGAGCTACCTTGGCTCTCCATTTTGCTTCTCATCCCATTGTATTTTGGGCTAAGAACTTCTAAGACTCAACTCCTGGGCAAAGCTCTTAGGGCCTTCTTTGCAAAGACTAACTCCAACGGATGTAATTAATCATCGTAACTATTTAATTTTCTTGTGGGGAATGTCAGACTTTCCTAAAGAAGCAGAGCTCCTGAGTTCTGGCAGCATTTCATACCCAGAATTAGCTCTCTGCCTCTTTTGCCCTGGCCCCGATCTTTTCTGTAAATTAATACAGCTTATTGGGTTCCTGTGGAGTTGACCACGAGAGCCATCGGGTGGATTTTCTTCTACTGTGGTGCTGGATTAGGATCATGCCGGTGAGAACCTGCCGATTGTCTAAAAGTGACTCAAAGCGTGCGTCTGACTCTATTAATCTTTCCCGATTTGTGCCAGCCTGTTACATTCTGATTCGAGGCTTTTCTTCTTGCCTTGGTATTTAGATGCTGTGTGGTTAAGATCGCTCCCCAGTGCGTGTGTTCGTGCCGGTGTGGATGTGTGTGTGTGGCAGGGCATGTGGATAGTCTTCTGACTAGGTTAGGAAGCTACAGCGACTGCTCCTGGCCTTTGGAAAGCAGACATTTTGAACTGGAAACAGGGCGGGAATGTGGAGAAGGTGCAGCTGGGAAGCTCCAGGCATCGTGATTAACATGCTCTAATGTGCCTAGGCCGGGCTTCGGGAAAGGTCTGCTCATCTCCCAGGGGCCCTTGTGCAGTGTTCCACGTTAGATCCATGATGTGGAAGGAGCTAATTGGTGTTGTGCAGCAAAACGGACTCCTTAGTGATAAAAGATCTGGAGAACAATGTACTAAACAAAGGGACATGTGCTTCTTCCTTGTAGAACTTCTCAGAGCCTTTATTTTTGCTTATCTGCATTGAGGATCCCTATGAAGATAAAACATGTAACATTTCCCAAACTTATCTGACAACATACTAGCTCTGCACTGCAGCTGCATTCGCTGATTTAACAGACATGTATTTGGTGCTTCCCACAGACCAGGCTCTCTGCTGGGCACAGGGAATGCCACTTGAGAAGAGTAGACTTGGCCTCACATATTTCGGGCTAGCATTTCAAGGAACCCTCTCTGGGAGATGTGGCCATAGCCCATTGTATTTGCTTAGAATAATAGGTTTCTATGGGTTTGTGCCTTAATCTTCTTATTCTCAAGAATTGATTTAGGGACTGAAATGAAACAGTTTGAAAGAGAGAATAGCAGATATTGTTTAGTGCCAAAGAACACAACCATTAGAAGAGCCTTCTGTTCCATGGCCTTTTATATCCTTGTGGGATATTATAAGTGTATACTTGTGATGGTTAGGGGTTCAGATAGCTGTACTTGGCTCTTTCACTTGGTTTTAAGCTCCTCGAAAGTTGGGATCATGGCCTATTTTCTTTTTTATTTTTCCTTCTTTGTTAGGAAGCCAACTCTAATTAGATAATTCTTGGATTTTTATAACCGGATGAGGAAAGGGCAAGAGGGAAGTTGGCTTAGGTATTGCAGATCCTGGTAATCAAACACCTTGAAGTTACTCTACCCTCATCTCTGTCTGTCTCTCATACACACTTTCATGTGTACATACTCACACACATATACACACACGTACACATACACACTCTTCTGCTTTTCTTTGTGTATCACTTCATTTGTTACTCCTGAAATCATTCTCCTCCACCTACTGGGGGCTGTAGTCCCATTACAGCTGTGGGGCCATGGTCCTATATCTACCTGACCACAGAATAAAGAGACATCTGATCATGGTGTCCAGTGAGAAAGTCTCAGAGCAGAGCTCTGATCAGGTTGTGTTCATGTGCCCATTCCTGGCCATCCCTATGAGCACAGGATGGAATCCACTGGGATGACCTACCGCACAAGTCTGTGGCCCCAGAATATACTCTGTTACCCCAAGCAAAGTACACGGTGGGTGGTCAAAACAACATCCCCTTCTGTTCCACACCTCTCAGGGGCATTGAGAAGATCAGAGAGGCACTCAGTAAATAGCTGCTGGATAAATGAAACAATCAGATGTAGAAATTGAATAGTACAAGAACGAGGGATTATTTGTAATTCAATAATATATTTCTATCACTGTGTTACAGTCTTGGAAGATAGTAGGTGTTCAGCAAAAGTTTGCATAATAAGGGAAGGTCTCTGTTTTGGTTTAACATTATAGAAAGTTTTGTTGCATTTGTCTCATTTTCTTTGGAAGCCTCTGATCTTAAGATCTTTATGAAAGTTTGTATTTTCAAAATTGCTTTTGTGGTGAATTTTCGGGACTTCTGACAAGTTTCTGCTCCCCCCAAATTTCCCTCTTTTCATCCCTGAGAGCTGAAAGTGCCTTCTATTTCTCATTAGCCTCCTGGCTTTCTGGGCTTTTGATTCTTCACTTCTTGTCCTTATAAAGATAGCTGACCTTCACTTTATCACTCCCTTTAATGAGGTTCCACACAGAGATACAGGTCTGTGTGCACTCTCCTAATTGCAGCCCGGGAAACTTCATGTCATTTTATAGGCTGATGCAATGCACAGGTAGGGAGGGCCGACTGGTGGCCGAATAGTGACCTTGGGCTGGAGAATTAGAGCTGAGTGTTTGTGGACTCCTCCTCTCTCTCCCTGTCTCCTGAAATACAGCTTCGTAGGATCTCAATTCTAATGGTTGTGTTATTAGGAAAGATGAAGCTGAACACCTGTGTGTAGGGGCTGTCTAAGCATATGGCCTTTGTCTCTAGCTCAGGAGCTGTTCTGCTTGGATTTTGCTTTTTTTCTAAACCGCAGAGAGGATTAGGCAAGAGCAAAACTATAGCAGTCATCCTCATAGTAGGTTAATATGTTTTCGCACATTCATGACACGCCAGGCATTGTATTAGGTTCTTTACAGTTAATAGCTCATTCAATCTTCAAATCAACTATTTGAGTGTCAATTGTTCTGATTTTACAGTTGGAGAAACTGAGGTTCACATAAGTTAGAGTTAAGTAATTTGCCTAACGTCACAGAGTTTATAAAAGTCAGATCCAGATTTGAGTGAAAGCAGTTTGATTCCAGATCTCTTTTGCTTACTCCTTCTGCTTCCCTTCTGCTTCTCTATTAAGGGCAAAGAGAAGATGCATTAAAATCACGCCGATTAGAGTATTTAACAGTAAACTCCGGTGAAGGCAAGGCTGCAGAGCCCAGGAATGTGAGGGCTGGAAGGCTCCTTCATGCCCTGGCATGATGGGCTCAGTTTACAACAGAAGAAACCAAGGCTAAGAGAGAAAGTGGCCAATCTGGGGTCTTGACTCTCAGGACCTTGTGCTCTCTCCCTTCTCCAGGACCTTACCTGGTATGGTATAGTATGATACTTGGGTATGGTTTTATCATACATATCAAAGCCACCTCCAGCGACTGGAGAAATTACACATTCTGTGCCCCCGTCCCCAGACATTGGAAGCATACATCCTCAACAAACTCCCTGGGAAATTCTCACGCTCTCTCAAGTTTGCAAAAGGTAGTTGTTAAGTTCTGCAGTTAGCATTTTGGGACACACATAGTATTACTCATCCGGAGGCAACCATGGCTTGGAGGAAATGGGACTGGATTTGAAAGTTGATGTGTGCAGTATGACTCATTTCCTTCTACAAGGCTCAGTTTCTTCATCTGCAAAATGAGCCTCAGGTCCTGCTTATGTGGTAGATGTGATGATAGGAGGGAAGTGTAGTTTGTGAACTGGAGGGCAGCTCTGTGCAGAAGTTAGCAGCGGGTGTTGGCGTAGTGGAGGAGCTCGTATGGAAATTGTGTGGATCCTGGGTCTGCCCCGGGAGCCATGTGTAGGTATGAATATTACGATCCGTGTGTTTGATTGTCATTCAGCTCTTCCGGGTGGAAGAAATCCTGAGGGTAGGCGGTGGTGAGTGCAGGTGGTCAAGGAGTGGCTAATGGAATCTTTGGTGATTGTGTTACCACCCCGCAGGCATCTCCAGCATGGGTAGCTACCTGCTCTCTTCCTTACCTGCCTTGGATGTCCTTCTGTCTCCCTACATGCTACGCAGCCACCTCCCTTTCCATTCTGGAGCAGAAGTTTAGAGCACAGAAGGGCAGAGCTGGCAGAGGCTCTCAAAGTAATCCAGAGATAAAAAGTTCCTAATTTCTCCAGCATCTCTCAAAGCCTGGTACACAGACCACTGGTGGTACTTGCAGTTCGTTTAAGTGATAAAAGAGAAATACACTATTTTTCATTGTAGTGGTTATGTGGTTGTGTGAATGCATGTTAGAAAAGAACTTTAATTTTTTATTTATAGTGAAGATATAAGATTTCCTTTAAAATATGTTTGTTAAAACCAATCATAATACAGGAGTTACACGCAAACATCGTGATGGAGACAGTGGACCATTGTGATGTGTGATGCAGCTTAATTCTCTTTATTTTACAGAGGAAGTAACTGGGGCCCAGAGAGGGAAGTGGTTTTCCCAGAGGTACAAAGACCACACGTGGAGCTTGGACTAACACTGGGCTGGGGGTCCTCTTCCAGGGCTCTGCTCATCAGCTTGGTTAATGCCCACTCTAGACCTTAAGTCAAATGTGATTAGGAAAGTCAACCAAACCCCTCCAAAATGCTCTCTAAGGTCAGCTAAAGTACATTTTGGAGCAAGATCTCTCTCTCTTTTCCATTTGATTATGTGTGTGTGTGTGCGTTGGCCATCCTTAGTGGGAAAAAAGCCAATGCCAGCTCCAGCTGGAATCCTGCAGCAGTAGCTTGAGGGATGGAGAGGCAGACTGAGGGTTTGCCCACCAAGGCCACTCTCTCTGCTGAACTCAGGGTGGAGGCCAGGGCCATGCCCACCTGTCCCTCGGAGCCCAGGGCTGTTGCAGAGGCATCTCAGGGGCCTCTGTAAGGCTGGGGTATGTGCGTGGGCGGTTTAGCAGGTGAACTCTGTCCCGGTGCCCTCTCTGAGTTTACATAGTTTATAAATCAGAGTTGTACATAGCATTTCACTTTAATGTATAATCAAGCGGCGGGGTGTGTTCCATAACAAAAGCTGGAAAATTGCTGGTGTGGTGGAAAGAGCACAGACTTTGGAAGAAAACCGATCTGACTTTAAATCCTAGCTTTGCCGTACACCAGCGGTATGATTTGGGGTAACTCACCTTTGTGAACCTCAATTTCCTCAACATTAAAGCCCTCTGTTTTTCTGAGTTTATTGTGAATATTAAATGAAACAACATAGAGAGAAGCACCCAGAATCGTTACTGGCATGTAATAGACCCTAGGTAATTAGGAACTTTCACTCATCATCATCATCATCATCATCATCATCATCATCATCATGATGTCACTTCTCCTAAGGTCATTTTGTTTTAAGAGGGTACGAAACTTGAAGCTAGAATGTCAGATTCGATGAGGAACTTTCAGGCAGCCACGGACAGGTAGTGTATGCTGAGGGGTGGTCGTGGCGGTGGAGGAGGGGTGTAGTTTCTGCTACGCACAAATGATGTCACCTCTTTGTAAGTACAAGGCTAATTTTTCTTAGGGACCACGGACATCAATTATCCTGCATCTAGCCACCAAATTCAGAAGTCTACTTCTATCTGAAAAAAATAAAACCTCCAGCACAGGGGAAGCCAGGAAGAGAGCCCCAGGGTGCACACGCAGGCAGTGGCCTGGGGCGTGTGCATTAACACAAGGTACAGACGCAGTTTCCAAGGTGGACATCCTACTAACAAATCCCCCCCAGAATGTACTTTCTTGCCATTGCCTCTGTTCTATGGAAGGGAAAATGAATTCACTCCTTCTGCTTATGGATCGAGATTATTCATAAAGCCTGTTTTCTTCTTTCAAATGAGTTCTTGCAGGAGTCGGCGCCCTGAGCACGGGAGCGCTCTCTTGGTAATGGAGTATCTGCAGCAAACCCTGCCCTCCCGCCTCTGCCTTCCCGTCCTCCAGCACAAACACTCCATTCCGGCTCAATTAGAAGCACACAGTGACTCATGTTCATGAAGTGGGTTTTGAACTTTAAGTTGCCTCTTCATATTTTTAAATCATTGCATTTAAGTCGAATTCAATAAGATTCTGTATTTCCTTTTAA
>NW_012142746.1:1218823-1222075 GCF_000956105.1 Propithecus coquereli
CACTTCTCCTAAGGTCATTTTGTTTTAAGAGGGTACGAAACTTGAAGCTAGAATGTCAGATTCGATGAGGAACTTTCAGGCAGCCACGGACAGGTGGTGTATGCTGAGGGGTGGTTGTGGCAGTGGAGGAGGGGTTTAGTTTCTGCTATGCACAAATGATGTCACCTGTTTGTAAGTACAAGGCTAATTTTTCTTAGGGACCACGGACATCAATTATCCTGCATCTAGCCACCAAATTCAGAAATCTACTTCTATCTGAAAAAAATAAAACCTCCAGCACAGGGGAAGCCAGGAAGAGAGCCCCAGGGTGCACATGCAGGCAGTGGCCTGGGGCGTGTGCATTAACACAAGGTACAGACGCAGTTTCCAAGGTGGACATCCTACTAACAACCCCCCCCAGAATGTACTTTCTTGCCATTGCCTCTGTTCTATGGAAGGGAAAATGAATTCACTCCTTCTGCTTATGGATTGAGATTATTCATAAAGCCTGTTTTCTTCTTTCAAATGAGTTCTTGCAGGAGTCAGCGCCCTGAGCACGGGAGCGCTCTCATGGTAATGGAGTATCTGCAGCAAACCCTGCCCTCCCGCCTCTGCCTTCCCGTCCTCCAGCACAAACACTCCATTCCGGTTCAATTAGAAGCACACAGTGACTCATGTGCATGAAGTGGGTTTTGAACTTTAAGTTGCCTCTTCATATTTTTAAATCATTGCATTTAAGTCGAATTCAATAAGATTCTGTATTTCCTTTTAATTTAATCAGTGAACTGCTTTCGTCTACCTGTTGCTAGGACCACCAGCACCTGCTCTGGCTTTTGCTTGTTGTCTAGGTGCCGGCTGTGTTAATTAACTCCCTGAAACTGCAGGCCAGCTAATCAATACCAAACGTATGGACTTGGCTGGAATGTTTTAATTAAATTTACAGTAATTTTATTTGCAGCTTCTTCTGCAATCTGCATAGTGAGCAATTGATTTTTATTTCAGACACAATGGCCTGCTCACTAGCTGGGTCATCCCTTCTCCTAATGCCTTTCTCCATCAGCTGAACCAATGTTACATGAGGAATAACCAAGGCACATTGTTAGTTAAAATAAAAAAAAAAGAAAAAACCCTTAACATATCAGGAGGGTTGAGCTTCTGACAATTAAGCCGCCCTCTGGCTGGCTGTGTTTTGTATGACATGAATCTAGAAGACAAGGATCAGTAGGATCCCGTAGAAAATACCCAGCGATGATGGGTGGGAAATACAAAAACTGTGAGCTGCAGCCTCCTCTGTGCTGCTTAAAATAAACAACCACCCTCCCCCACTGGTATTCTTGGTAGAGATGTGTCCTTACAGATATGAGCTGTGTATCACTTGGGAGAACCTCTCCTCCCTTCTTTAAGCATAGTGGTTAGGTGTTTGGGCTCCCAGGGTAGGTAAACCTGGGGTCCTCATCCCAGCAGTGCCACCAAGTCAAGTTTATCAGTGTCTCTTTCTATCTAAAGGAGAGGCGATGGATCGTACCCTCCTCATAGGGTTGCTATAGGATTAGTAAAATCCCACACAATGGGGTGTATTAGCCCACCATGTTAATAACGTGAACTCTGGAGTCAGACATTCTGGATTTGTGCCCCAGCTCTGTCAATGCTCTTTGGATGACCCTGGGCAAAGTACTTAACCTCTCAGGGCCTCAGACTTCTCACTTGTAAAATGGGCGTATTGCTACTTGTCTGGTACAGTTATTCTGGTCATCCTCTGAAATAATATTCCGAAAGCACTGGGCTTCAGTATTCCTGGTACAC
This sequence comes from Propithecus coquereli, assembly GCF_000956105.1. Classification (NCBI taxonomy): domain Eukaryota; kingdom Metazoa; phylum Chordata; class Mammalia; order Primates; family Indriidae; genus Propithecus; species Propithecus coquereli. Next base: position 1,220,606 of record NW_012142746.1, read on the forward strand.
ACATTTCCTGGGGTTTTCCTGGGTTTGAGGTTGAGAGGGGTTCTTTAGTCTTAGGTAGTTTTATAGTTTCAACAGAGCAGGTTCCTTGGAGTGTGAGGACCAAATCTGTTTCAATTGCTTGGGGTGATAGAAGTTTATTGCAGGGATCTCTGAAGATTCTGGGTAGAACTAGAATGTGTCCCAACAACCGTGCTAACCCTCTAAACTCTGTCTTTCCCCTCTCATGAGGGCCTGTAGGAGCACCCCCAGCCCACCAAAAACAGTCTATTTGCTTTAAGTGTGGGAACCCAAGCTGAAAGCCCTGGCATTTTCTTTGTTTGCCTGGCATTCCCATTTTTCAGTGAGAATCATCTTGGGTGTGATTTTCCTCTCTTCAGTCATGAGGAGCTTCTACTGAACAAATTCCCGCTCAACCACGTCAGAATTGGTTGAATTCCCTTACGTACTTCCATTTGGGTATGACCCTGTTCTAATCCTCAGTAGCAGGGGAAAAGGGAGAGGCTAGCTCTGACTGCTCCACCAAGGAAAACAGTCTAACATGACTAAAACAAGAACAGAACAAAACAACATAGCCCTGGCAGGGTGCCGTATTCCAACAATGGCGTTGAGACATTTATACCATCCAGTAGAGCCAACTTTTATTTGCAAATAAATTTTATGATTTGAAATACCTAGGAACTAACTAGATATCATTGAATGAAGGAAGAAAGAAAGAAACAATTTAAGGAGTCAAGGATGATTCTATAATATATGGTTCCTTCAAGATGGTGAAGAGGCAGCCAACCACTGACTCTGCTAGAATGTCTTTTAAGAATCTTTTTCTAAGAACGACGATGTATTTAACCAAAGGCATTTTTGGCCACGGGAGCTTGGAATGGCCATTAGGGAATGAGTGAGATTTTCTTATGGTGAACACCGGTCTGAAAATTCTTTCTCTCTGCCCACATCTTATGTTCCAAATAAACAGAAACTGAGTGAGAATATATTAGTTTCCTTTAGAAGATAACAGTAGAATATTGTATACTGGAAGAGCTACAACTAATAGAAAAAAAAATGTCTCCCTTGGTGAAAATATAGTCTTTATACTGGAATTTGAGAATATTTCCCTTGACAATAAAATTAATCTTTTTTTCATTGCTTAAGATAATTTCCTGATGGGAGACACTATATCTATTTGGATATTTTTGCTAATTTATTTGAGTTCAGTGAAAGAATTGACTGGGGTTCATTTTAACTCGGGGAAGGCTGACCCTTGACAACTGACTCATTCTCTAGTTAGGTTTTCCTGATAAACACCTCTTTGTCACTCACTCTTTCTTTACATTCATCATGGAATTAAACCCAGACAAGAACATTAGGCAGGCACACTGAAGTCTATGAAGGAGCAGTTGTGATTGAGTGATGTGGGACCTGGGTGCCCGACCTTTTCTGTAGACAGGAAGGAGTGCTGTGGGTGAGAAGTGGCCAAGC
>NW_012142746.1:1224365-1229053 GCF_000956105.1 Propithecus coquereli
TCTGTTAGTTGCAAGAAATTAAAACAACCTTTTAACCAGTGAAGTTGCTTTTCAGCCTATATTTGAATTCCTCTAGAACTATAGAGCTCTCAGCTACATAAGGTAGTTCCTACCATTTGAGAGAAGTTTCAATTATTAGCAAAATCTTTCTTTTATTGAGTCAAAATCTCTACGTTGGTAACTTCTGGAAAGCACTGTAGTGAAGCAGTTATGAGTGAACTCTGGAGACAGATGACCTGGTCTGGATCTTGGCTCTGACTTTTGCTGGCTTCGTGACTTTGGGCAAATACGGGGCCTTCCTGTGTCTATACATTGGGGTAATAATAGTACCTACCTCACAGGATTACTGTGAGTTCTTGAAAACATTAATCTGTGTTCTAATCCAATAAGATTAGAGTGATGCTTGGCATTGAGTAGCACTTATAAGCATTTTGTTATTGGTGCAGCTATACTACAAGTAGAATCATTTTGACATCAGTTCTGTTTCACTTCCCTGTCTGAGGCATTAACAGACCAGGTAGCAACTCATAAAACACCTCTAAGGCATAAGTTAAAATGAATTCTTACAAACACTCCAACAACCTTTGCAACTTTCACACCCCTGGTGGTTGTGTATTGATATACATCTATGCAATCTGATCTGCCTGACATTACTTTGTACAGACGGAAATCCATAAAGCATTCAGAATGTTGGCTCTTCTTCTAGGAACACATTTGAATATAAGCTGTTGTAGTTTCATATTAAGCATGGGAGTTTCGATCCCCAATCCCAAACAGTGGGAGAAAAGAGAATTGTTTTCCTTTTCTCCTTATAAAACAGACAAGCAAACAGCTTCATATTTTGGACATACAAAAATACAACAAGAATACCATGACAAAGATTCATGTACCTACCTCCCAGCTTAAGAAATAGAATATTAGGAGTATTTAAAATCTCCCTGTATGCCACGTGCTAATTGTATCCCTTCTTTTTCAGAGGCCACCACTACTCAGGATTTAATGTTTATCATTTTCACATATTTGGGTTATTCTTTAACTCTGAGTGTATGTATTCCTAAACAATGTTAGCTATTATTTAGTATGTTTAAAAATTTTATACCATGTATCCTTCTGCAAATTTGCTTTTCTCTCCTCTCTACATTATTGCTGTAAAATTCATTCAGGTAGCTATCTGTAGCGCTATTATTCATTTTCACTGCTGTAGAGTATTGTATTGTATGGATATAACCCAATTTATTTCTCATTCTCCTGCTTGACAAATTCTTAACTCCTTTGGAGTGGAGAACGGCTGTTTCCTCATCTCACATTCTTTCCCAATCTATCATTTATAGCATGAATTTGGTAGTTGGAATCTTCTAAGCTGGGTGCTGGGATTCAAAGACATTTTGTCTTCTGACTCATGTAGTTGAAAAGTGATGGCTTTCAATATTTCTTGTTTTTTTTTTCTTTTTGTTTTTGTTTCTTTTTGCCTCTACTGTACATTTAAAATGTGTTCAAAAAAACTGAGTTCATTTCTTTGTTCCAGGCTGTGTAAACCTTCTCCTGTCCCCACCAAGAAGCCATTTCTACTGATGAATAGAATCATCATAAGAGTAATTGGTACAAGGAAGTGCAGGAAGGAATTGGGCGGGAGAAGAAATCTTAGTCAATATCTGAAAATACTATCTGCTACACTGACAAGGATAGTTAGCCAAATCAACAGTGATGACTACGTGGTATAATTAGCATTCACCATGCTAATGTCCTGCCTCTCAAATTTGATTGCATATGCCTATCATCTAGGGATCTTGTTAACATGTAGATTCTGATACCATAGGTCTGAGGTATGAGCTGAGATATTCTACATTTTTAGCAAATTCCCAGGCGATGCTGGTCCTGGACCACACTTTAAGCAGCAAGCATGTATAGACAGGACACACATTTGGCTCAGACCTGAGTTTGAATCTTGGCTCCCCTATTTTCATTACTCTTGGGGGACCTTGGAAAAATTAGTGTCCTTGGATGCACGTTATAGACACCTGGGATACATTTAAAAGTCTGATAGCCAGATCAACTAAATCAGAATATTCAGAAGTGGGATCAAAGCATTAGTAGTTTAAAAAGTGATTTCAATGTGCAGCCAAGACTTCTGGGAACCTTTATCTCAGGGTAGTTGTTCTCAAACTTTAACAATCATCAGAATTGCCTAAAAGACTTGATAAAACACAAATTGCTGGATCATAGCACCAGAGTTTGTGATTCAGTAGGTCTGGGTTGGGCCTGAGAATTTGCATTTCTAACAAATTCTATCAGATGATGCTAATGTTGCTGGTCCTAGAATCCCACTTAGAGGCCTGTTGCTCAAAAGACTTGAGTTCTCATCATTAAAATGGGTGTAAGTATTTTCCATCTTTCATGACTCGTTGGAGGATCAATGAAGTAAAAACTTAGTGTGATGTTTGATGCATGGTAGACAATCAAGAAATGGTGGTTTCTTTCTATTATTGATAATACTAGTGTTATGTCTATACTTCAGTTAACTGTTTAGTTAACTTAAATAGTTTGCCCATAATATTGGTTAGGTTATTTTCACCTAACATCTTTGCTTCTAAATTTCCCACTTAAAGAATCACTTTCAAGTGTGGTTAAGTGGTACCATTAGCTCTCAGAGGATTTTAACTCATCTGGTTGCAATGATGTTCTACTTGGGGACTAGCCTTGACTGAATTTTCTACCACCTGTATGCACACCCAGTGGTTACACTAGTGACTGCTCGTACACAATCCACCTGATCGTGTCTGGTAAACCCATCATGCTCTTGTATGATTCTTTTTTCCAAAAAGAGCCCTCCAGACCATGCTTTCCTCATGGCAGCACTGTAGCCCCCAGGACTTCAGTGTATGTAAGACCTGGTGGTCTCCCAGTGGGCTGGTAGATGTGAAAGCGTGGGGGTAGACGGCCCCCCTGCTGAGGCTTGACTCTGTCATGGACACTTTTCCTCCACTGTGACCCTGGTATCTGCAGTAACTGCGTTGTGGTTTTTTTCCCCTGCTCTTGAATACTGTATTTCTGCTCAGCTCCCTCCCAGTAAGAGTGGTTCCCAGGTGGTATTCTCTGGCCTGAAGGCTGCTACTTCATTACTGTCTTTGTTAACCTGAGAATACCACCCTTTGTGTTCTGCAAAGGAACACATCATTCTCGCTAAATTCACTGTGTCAAAAATGACTGCTCTCTGGGCCTTGGAGCTTCGTTGGTGAACTGCAGCTGTTGATCTTGCTTCCAGCATTGTGAATAATGCAGACAATACGGTTTCTGGGTGACTTCTCTGAAAACTGCCCAGATTTTGGACTTGAGCTTGATGCAAACTGCATTATAAACATGCCAAGCTGGTGCTGACAGCACTGAAAGCACTTTGGGATAAACATTTGTGTTTGCTAAAAATGTCTCTAAAGAATTGGAAGTATTTCATCAAAAGATTTATCTGTGCATTTCTGGGGGTGTTTTAAAGCTTTCCATGACCCAAAAGCAATGGTTCCTGAGTGACTCATTCATCAGCTTCTGGTACATTTCTAACCCTAAGTTTCAAAAAGGAAAACTGAAATTAAAAATTGACAGGTGTCTCTTCTGAGGGATAGAAGAGTTTAATTGACAGGGTGTTTGCTATAGATAGGAGTTTTTGGCTCGAATGTGACTATTTTGCTACCACTTTAGGTTTCTTAGCAAATCTGGGTTGGAGGATCAGAGCTGTTGCCTAAGAAAAGATGGTAATTATGAAGCAATTGCTGGGTTAATTAGGTCTGTCAGTAATTCAGAGGACGATGGGAGCGAAGTTGAGACAGGTTTAGAGCCACGGCTTATTGCTGTTTTGTGAAACAGTCTGAAATAAATCTCTTTTAGGTCAATAACTCTGAATTGGGTAATATTCCTCCTTTGGAGTTGAGTTTAGGCAGCTGGACCTAGTAAAAGCTATGTATTTGTTAGAATCCACTGGCCACAGGACATTAAATTCTTCACCAATCTAAAGTAGTACCTAAACTGGGAAGAGGAAATATCCATTAAGGAGAGATTAATGTTGCATGGCCATTTGGAAAATCAGTCTGTATCTATGTGATAGTAACAAATGTTGTAGACACATTTTATAAATGGTTTTTTAATGGGGATGATATAATGCCGAATAGAATATATGCATCACTATTGACCTTTTGATATGTATGAAGAAGATGTTTTTGTCCACTGATAGTAATAAGAACAATAACCATGGTAATATTAATAGTGATTCTTAGGTATTGTGTACCTCCTATGTGCCAAGTACTTTGCTTATATGATCTCTAATCTCACAATGACTCATAAAAGTAGGGATTGCTAACCCCATTTGTATGGATGAGAAAACTGAGACACAAAAAGGTTAAAGGCGTTGTCCAAGGTTGTGTGGCTCATAGCAGCAGAGCTGACAATTCAACTCAAGACTGTGTGGCTCCAAACCTGCCTCTCACCGTGGAGGCAAATGGTTCAAGGAGAAAGTGGTCCATGAAAGCATTTGCAATGCCAGAGGTGACATTCGCGTTCTAAGAGGTACTGTGCCATACATCTGATTTTGGGCTCTAACTTCATTCTCCAGGAAGCAGTCATCAGTAGTGTTTTCTACAGACGTAGAAAAATGTTGGGGAGGTAGGTTTTTTAATCTCTATTTTACATATGTAGAAATTAAA
>NW_012142746.1:1232533-1234120 GCF_000956105.1 Propithecus coquereli
TAACTATATTGCTGGTTTTGTAATATTTATAGATGTAATGTGTATAAGATAAATAGCACAAAAGGGGCAAGGGGAATTCAAGCTATATTTGTATATTTTCTATATTTTTATGTCTTACTGGAATTAAGTTAGTATAAGTCTCAATAGGTTCTCATAAGTTAATATGTATATGACAAACCCCAGAGAAATGATCAAAGAGACCTAAACAAAATAGTAAAAAAAAAAAATCATTAAAAAATTAAATTATAACATTCACTTAACATAAAAGAAAGCAGTAAAGGAGGGAAATAGAGGTTCAAAGAAAGATGAAACATACGGAAACAGAAACTAAAGTGGCAGTCTATATAAATAATTACATTAAATGTTAGTGGATTAAACCATCTTATTGAGAGGCAGAGATTGTTGACTAGGGAAACAAGATCTAATTATATGCTGCCTATAGTAGGCACACACTTAAGATTCAGTCTGACAAGTATATTGAAAGTAAAAGGATGAAAAAAGGTGTATCATGGAAACAACAACCATAAAGCTGGGGTAATTATGCTAATATCAGACAAAATAGTTTTAAAACAATGTTACTAGAGAAAAAGAGACATCTGATAATGACAAAAGGGATAATCTATCAGGAAAATATAATTATAAGCATGTATGCACCTAAAAACAGAGCCCCAGAATACATGAAGGAAAAACTGACAGAATAGAGGGCAGAAATAGACATTTTAACAGTAATAGAGGCATCCACATCTCACTTTTATTAATGGATAGATCAAATATGCAGAAGATAAGCAAGGATATGGAAGACTTGAACACTACTAGTTCTAACACATCTGTAGAACACTACCCCCAACAACAACAGAATGCACATTCTTCTAACGTGTACAAGGAATATTCTTCAGGTTAGAGCATATATGAGGCCATAGAATAAGCCTCAATAAATTTAAAAGGATTTAAATCATACACAGTATGCTCTCCAACCACAATATAATGAAATTAAAAATCAATACTGAAAGACATTTTAGAAATTCACAAATATGTAGAAATTAAGCAACACACTCGTAAATAGCCAATGACTTAAATAAGGAATCACAAAGAAAATTATAAAATACTTTGAGATGAATGAAATTGAAGGCATACCATAAGAAAACTTATGGGGTACAAGTAAAGCTAAAGCAGTACCTAAAAGAAAATTTATAGTTGTAAAATGTGCATTTTAGAAAGGAAGGAAAACCTCAAACTAATAACCTAACCATCTACCTGAAAAAAGATGAGCAAGCTTAACATAAAGCAAGCAGAAATTAACAGAATATTAATTCTACTCTCAGAATTAGAGAACAGAAAAACAATAAAGAAAATCAATGAAACCAAACGTTTTTTTTTTTTTTTTTTTTCTGAAAAGATCAACAAAAATGAGAAGTCTTTGCTGGACTGACTATGAAAAAAAAGAAAGAGGACTCAAATTAATAAATTCAGGAACAAAAAAGGAGAATTGCTACCAACTTTACAAAAATAAGAAAAGTTATAAGGGAATGCTACAAACAATTGTATGTCAATGAATTATATAAATTAGATGAAATAGAAAATTCCTAG
>NW_012142746.1:1234170-1236671 GCF_000956105.1 Propithecus coquereli
TATATGCATAGTCTATTTTTTCAACTTGTACTACATTTACTGCATATATTAATACTATATTCATAAATACACATAGAATTTTTGTTCTTTTTAAATGTATGTAAATGGTACCATATAGCATGTATTATTCTGCAACTTGCTTTTATCTTTTAAGATGATATTAGACCATCCTTGAATTCCTAGCATAATGCATCATGTTCAAATAGGATTTATTGTTAATTGTAATTAATATTGTTAATTATTATTTTAAAAAATGAACTCTCTAATTCATTTTGTTAACATTTTATTGGGATTTTTCTTTAAGACTGGTTTATAATTTACTTTTCCTGACTGATTTTGCTTGCTTATGCATTACGGTTTTACTAGCTTATAAAGATGAATTAGAGGAATTCCACTTCTGGAATGGCAACGTGATGAGCTCTGTGAAACTGCTTCCCAGCAAAACAAGTAGAAACTCACTTTATTTTTTAAGAAAAAAAGCCATTTAAGTTTCTCTGAAAATTTTCTTATGGGCATATAGTGAATAAAGAAACATTTATTCAAGAAAATCTGCTAAAACTCAGTAAGAATAGTGAGAGTCTGTGGCATTTGAACCATGACCCCTCCTCTCCCTCCCTCTCTCTTTCAGCTTAGCATGCTGGAAACTCCACTCAAGGCAGGTGCAGCCAAGAACACGGGACTCCCTGTTCCCAGAGCTGCAAATTGAGAGCTAAGTTTTCCTGGGAAGAGCAGACCCATGGTATCTCTCATCTTCCCTAGCTATGGGTTGCAGTGTCTAAATTGCGGGTGAGTGCAGCAGGTTTGGGGGCTCCCTTATTCCACCAAGCCCCCACTCATAGGGCAGATGCTCTACCTCAGGCATGGCATGCTGAGAATGCTGGGGCCCCATCCCTCTCACTCCAGCTCATTCATAGGGTGGAGGTTCTATGCCAGGAAAGGCAAACCAAGAAGACCCCTGGTTACTGTTCCCACTCAGTGTCCTCATCTCAAAGCAGGGCTATTACTCAGAGAGAAGCAGGCACTAACCCTGTTTTTTCTCTGAAGTTGGTGGCTCAGGGATTTTACCCAGGGGAAAGGCAGAACATAAGAGCTTCAAAGCCCTCACCAATGGAACTGACTTTAGTTGGGATGAGGTTTAGGGGACATTCAAGCCTAAATGCACACTCAAAATTAATAGACGTTTGTGAAGTGAAAGCAGTGAGCTAAATACTAGGCCAGTCAGTTTACCAGAGAGACTCAAGGAAGGAGACAGCTAAGAAGAGCCCCCCTAGGATCAGAACAAACTTCAAACACTGGTCTCAAAAACTGCCCAGGCTAAGGGACCCCAATATAATTTGATTACAGTGTAGAACAATTTATACCCCAAGGCATTGTTGAAAACAGTAGAACAATCATCTGGCAATTAGTGGAGCCTAACTTCTGAGAGAGATAGTCAAAGAGAGCCTTGCCAAAACCACTGTCATCCCAGGGTGACTGTGGACATACCCAAAGCTGTCCTCCCTGGAGAACAACTTCAGAGGCTACACACAATAGGGTGGTGGTGGGGAATAGACTTCACTAAAATAGTTCAGCAATTTACTAACAAAATAAACAAATAAACAATAAAAACAGGTCCCAGGAGTAGGGTACCAATACCCAGAACTGCTATAATATACATGAAAAATGTCTCATTTTCAAAAAAATTATGAGACATGTAGAGAAATATAAAAATGATACATAAACTAGAAAAAAGCAGACAAGAGAAATTGCCTGTGAAAGAAACCAGATGTTAAATTTAATAGAAACACTTTAAAGTAACCATCCTAAATATATTCAGAGAACTAAAGGAAACCATGGTTAAAGAAGTAAAAGAGAGTATGATGACAATGTATCATAAAATAGAGAATATTGATAAAGAGAAATTTGTAAAAAGAGCCAAGTGAAAATTCTGCAGTTGAAAAGTACAATAACTGAAATGAAAAATTCACTAGAGAGGCTCAACAGTGGATTTAAATGGACATAAGAAAGAGTTAGTGAACTGAAAGCTAGATCAATAGAAATTATGTAATCTCAAGAGGGGAAAAACAAAAATAAACAGAGATCAGAGAAATGTGATACACCATTAAGCACACCAATATATGTATAGGATTATCAGAGGAGAGAAGAGAAATGGATAGAAAAAATTTTAAAAAATAATGGCTGAAAATTTCCCCAGTTTTATAAAAACACTTTAATCTAAACATACAAGAAGCTCAACAAACTACAAGTACAGGAAATGTAAAGAGATCCATGCAGACACATCCTAATATAAATACTGGAAGCCAGAGACTAAGAGAATCTTGAAGGTAGCAATAAAAAACGATTTATCATGTACAAGTGGACTCCAGTAAGATTGAGGCTGACTTCTCACTAGAAATAATGGAGGTCAGGGGTTCTGGCATGCATAGAGCTGAAAGACAAAACACACCCACACTAAATGTGTTAATCAAGAATTTTGTATTCAGCAGAATTATATATATATA
>NW_012142746.1:1246166-1251229 GCF_000956105.1 Propithecus coquereli
GCTTTAACACATAAATATTCAACACACATTCATCCATAATATTCCATCATTGCCTGCCCCACACCAATTCATTTCCTTCTTATATGCAAAATACATTCATTCCAATCCAACAACACTAAAAGTTTTATTCCACCATCAACTATAAAGTCCAAAGTCTCATCTAAATATCCTGTAAGTCAGATATGGGTGAGACTTGAGGTATGATTTATCCTGAGGCAAAATTCCTCTTTACTTTTGAACCTGTGAAACCAGACAAGTTATGTGCTTCTAAAATACAATGGTGGGACAGGCGTAGGATAGACATTCCCATCCCCAAATGGAGGAAACAAAAGGGAAAAAGAAGTGACGGGCCCCAAGTGAGTTCAAAATCTAGGAAGGCATATTTCATTAGATCTCAAGGCTTAAGAATAATCCTCTTTGGTTGGATGCTCTGTCCTCCAGGCCCACTCAGGTGCACAATGTCACCCTCATAATTCTGCAGGATGGCTCCACCTTCCAGGCCCACGGGGGCAGTGGTCTTGCCCCCATGGCTCTGCTGGGCAGGGATCCCACCCTTGGAAACTGAGAAGAAAGCAGCCTTGCCACAAGACCTGTGGTGGAGTGGGAGCCCTCTCACTCTCTGAATCACCTTCAGGGCCATTCTTCCCTTGTCTTGAAGGATAATGCACATTTGCAGGTGGACAGCTCTGTGATCCCATCCCGTAGAATCCAAGAAACCAGACGGCCTTCCTTCCTCTCGTACCATTATTTCTGCCCCCTTTACTCTGAGCTCACAGTACTTCTGCTGATATAATTCCATCTCTATTCCTGGCTTCTGCTGAGGTGGCTGATTAAATTCATGGTTCACACCCATACTCATCTGCTTATGAAAGGGCTGTTCAGCCACACCCATAATATTCTTCTCAGAACAAGCTTTCTCATTTTTTCCAACATGGATACGCTGAAAATTTTCCAAATCGTTGAGTTCTGGTTCCTTTTCGATTAACAATTCCTCCTTCAATTCATCTCTCTCCTCTTACATTTTGCTATAAGCAGTCAATAGCACCCATGCCACACCTTCAACATTTTGCTTAGAAATTTCCTCAGCTAAACATCCAATTTCATCATTCACAATGTCTGTTTTCCATAAAACACTAGAACACAGTTTAGCCAAGTTCGTTGCAGCTTCATAACAAGGATCACCTTTCCTCCAGTTTCCAACAGTCCATTCCTCATCTTGGTCTGAGACTTCAGCAGAATGGCCTTCAATGCCCACGTTTCTACCAGCACACTGTTCATAATGATAGCTGTATTTTCTAGAAAGATCAAGGTTTACTCTCCAGTTTTCTTTTCTTTCTATGTCCTCTTCACAATCACCTTTAACATCCATACTTCTACCACAGAAATACAGGCCTTTTTTTAAAGCATGCATCTCAAAATTCCTCCATCCTCTACCCATTATTTAGTTCCAAATCTGCTTCCATATTTTCAGGTATTTGTTACAACAGCACCCCACTTCTCAATAACAAAATCTGTATTAGTCTGTTCAGGTTTCCATACCAAAATATTATTGACTGAATTGCTTCAACAACAGGAATTTATTTTCTCACTGTTCTGGAGGCTAGCAGTTTCAGACCAAGATCTGCAAGAGTCAGTTTCTGGTGGGATCTCTTGCAGGCTTGCAGGAAGAAGATCCACAAAATGGGAGAAAGTACTTACAAATCTTATATATGATACAGGACTTGAATCTAAAATACATATAAACTCTTAAAACTCAATAATAAATAGAAAGACAACCCAACTGGAAAATGGGCAAAGGATCTGAATAGACATTTCTCCATAAAAGATATACAAATGACCAATAAGCACATGAAAAGAAGCTTTGACATCATTACCCTCATTAGCCATCAGGAAGTACAAATAAAAACCACAATGAGATACCAACTCACACCTACTAGGGTGGCCACTATCAAAAAGACAAATAACAACGATTGCTGGAAGGGATGTGGAGAGATTGGAATCCTCATACACTGTCAGTGGGGATGTAAAATCATGCAGCCGCATTGGAAAACCATCTGGCAGTTCTTCAAAAGGTTAAAGACAGAGCATGGGACCTAGCAATTATACTCATTGGTTTATACCCAACATAAATGAAAACATATGTCCATACAAAAAGTTGTACATGAATGCACATAGCAGCATTATTCATAATAGCACCAAAGTGGAAACAACCCAAATGTCCATGAACTAATAAACTGATAAATAAAATATGATATATTCATATAATACAGTACTATAAGTTGTACATGAATGCACATAGCAGCATTATTCATAATAGCACCAAAGTGGAAACAACCCAAATGTCCGTGAACTAATAAACTGATAAATAAAATATGATATATTCATATAATACAGTACTACTTGACAATAAAAAGGAATAAAGTACTTATGCATGCTACAATGTGGATGAATCTTGAAAACATTATGCTAAGAGAGAGGCCAGTTACAAAGGACCATATGTTACATGATTGCATTTATATGAAATGTCCGGAATGGGCAAATCTATAAAGACAGAAAGTAAATTAGTTGTTGCCCATGGTTGAGTGGGATGCGGGAAATGGGGAGTGACCACAAAAGAGCATGGAGTTTCTTTTGGGGTGATGAAAATATCCTAAAACTAATTGTGGTGATACTTGCACAACTCTGTGAATAAACTAAATACCATTGAATTGTATGCTGTGAATGGTTAAATTGCATAGTGTGTGAGTTATATTTCAATAAAGCTATTACCTAAATAAATAACCTTAATCACTTCCTTACTCCAAATGCAGCTACACTCTGGAGGTTAGGGCTTTAACACATAAATATTCAACACACATTCATCCATAATATTCCATCATTGCCTGCCCCACACCAATTCATTTCCTTCTTATATGCAAAATACATTCATTCCAATCCAACAACACTAAAAGTTTTATTCCACCATCAACTATAAAGTCCAAAGTCTCATCTAAATATCCTGTAAGTCAGATATGGGTGAGACTTGAGGTATGATTTATCCTGAGGCAAAATTCCTCTTTACTTTTGAACCTGTGAAACCAGACAAGTTATGTGCTTCTAAAATACAATGGTGGGACAGGCGTAGGATAGACATTCCCATCCCCAAATGGAGGAAACAAAAGGGAAAAAGAAGTGACGGGCCCCAAGTGAGTTCAAAATCTAGGAAGGCATATTTCATTAGATCTCAAGGCTTAAGAATAATCCTCTTTGGTTGGATGCTCTGTCCTCCAGGCCCACTCAGGTGCACAATGTCACCCTCATAATTCTGCAGGATGGCTCCACCTTCCAGGCCCACGGGGGCAGTGGTCTTGCCCCCATGGCTCTGCTGGGCAGGGATCCCACCCTTGGAAACTGAGAAGAAAGCAGCCTTGCCACAGACCTGTGGTGGAGTGGGAGCCCTCTCACTCTCTGAATCACCTTCAGGGCCATTCTTCCCTTGTCTTGAAGGATAATGCACGTTTGCAGGTGGACAGCTCTGTGATCCCATCCCGTAGAATCCAAGAAACCAGACGGCCTTCCTTCCTCTCGTACCATTATTTCTGCCCCCTTTACTCTGAGCTCACAGTACTTCTGCTGATATAATTCCATCTCTATTCCTGGCTTCTGCTGAGGTGGCTGATTAAATTCATGGTTCACACCCATACTCATCTGCTTATGAAAGGGCTGTTCAGCCACACCTATAATATTCTTCTCAGAACAAGCCTTCTCATTTTTTCCAACATGTATACGCTGAAAATTTTCCAAATCGTTGAGTTCTGGTTCCTTTTCGATTAACAATTCCTCCTTCAATTCATCTCTCTCCTCTTACATTTTGCTATAAGCAGTGAATAGCACCCATGCCACACCTTCAACATTTTGCTTAGAAATTTCCTCAGCTAAACATCCAATTTCATCATTCACAATGTCTGTTTTCCACAAAACACTAGAACACAGTTTAGCGAAGTTTGTTGCAGCTTCATAACCAGGATCACCTTTCCTCCAGTTTCCAACAGTCCATTCCTCGTCTTGGTCTGAGACTTCAGCAGAATGGCCTTCAATGCCCATGTTTCTACCAGCACACTATTCATAATGATAGCTGTATTTTCTAGAAAGATCAAGGTTTACTCTCCAGTTTTCTTTTCTTTCTATGTCCTCTTCACAATCACTTTTAACATCCATACTTCTACCACAGAAATACAGGCCTTTTTTTAAAGCATGGCATCTCAAAATTCCTCCATCCTCTACCCATTATTCAGTTCCAAATCTGCTTCCATATTTTCAGGTATTTGTTACAACAGCACCCCACTTCTCAATAACAAAATCTGTATTAGTCTGTTCAGGCTTCCATACCAAAATATTATTGACTGAATTGCTTCAACAACAGGAATTTATTTTCTCACCGTTCCGGAGGCTGGCAGTTTCAGATCAAGATCTGCAAGAGTCAGTTTCTGGTGGGATCTCTTGCAGGCTTGCAGGAAGAAGATCCATAAAATGGGAGAAAATACTTACAAATCTTATATATGATACAGAACTTGAATCTAGAATACATACAAACTCTTAAAACTCAATAATAAATAGACAACTCAACTGGAAAATGGGCAAAGAATCTGAATAGACATTTCTCCATAAAAGATATACAAATGACCAATAAGCACATGAAAAGAAGCTTTGACATCATTACCCTCATTAGCCATCAGGAAATACAAATAAAAACCACAATGAGATACCAACTCACACCTACTAGGGTGGGCACTATCAAAAAGACAAATAACAACGATTGCTGGAAGGGATGTGGAGAGATTGGAATCCTCATACACTGTCAGTGGGGATGTAAAATCATGCAGTCACATTGGAAAATCATCTGGCAGTTCTTCAAAAGGTTAAAGACAGAGCATGGGACCTAGCAATTATACTCATTGGTTTATACCCACGATAAATGAAAATATATGTCCATACAAAAAGTTGTACATGAATGCACATAGCAGCATTATTCATAATAGCACCAAAGTGGAAACAACCCAAATGTCCATGAACTAATAAACTGA
>NW_012142746.1:1254459-1255448 GCF_000956105.1 Propithecus coquereli
CAACCCACAATTAATAATATAAACTTTTACAGATATACAAAATGTACAAAGAGAAAAGTATACAGTAAGTGTATTGCTCTATGAATTTTCACTAATTCAACCTACCTGTGTAACAGGTACCCCGATAGCACAATATTTCTTGCTCCCCAGATACCCCTTTCAGCTACCTATCCATAATTAATATACTGACTTCTAAAATTATTGATTTTTTTGGCTTTTTTTAAACTTTAGGTAAATGGGATCATAGATCCTGTAGACTTTTGTATCTGGCTTGTTTGGTAAACACTTTGTAAGGTTTATCCATTGTATTGCATGGTGTTGCAAATTATTCATTCTTACTGCAATCTAGGATTCCATTGTTTACCCATTCTCCTGACAGGCATTCAGTTGGTTTCCAGTTTTTGGCCAATAGTTTCTGTGAATATTCGTGTACATGTCTCTTAATGAACATCTGTGTGAATTTCTGTTGCATGTTATTAATACTTGGAAGAAGAATTACTTGGTCACAGGATAAGCAAATGTTCATCTTTAGTCAGTATTGTCATAGAGTTTTTCAGAATCATGGCATCATTTAACTTTCCTACCGGCAGTATATAAAAGTTCAAGTCAGGGAGGGGGGAGGAGGGAGGAGGGGACGGGTATTTGTATACACAAGAAGTGCAATGCGCACGAAGGATGCGCGAAGGATGGACATATTTGAAATATGGACTTTGTGGGGGGGATCAAGGGCAACATCCGTAACCTAAACATCTGTACCACCATAATATGCTGAAATAAAAGAAAAAGAAAAAAAAAAAGTTCAAGTCAATTCTTGTTAACCATTGGTATTTTCTTTTTCCTTTTTGGCATTCAGGATTTGTGGTAGTATCTAATTGTGGTTTTAATTTGCATTTCTTTGATGACTAATGAAATAGAATTCATGTTTTCACAACTGTATTGACCATTTAGATAACCTATTTTGTGAAATGCCTGTTCAAGTGTTTTGTTCT
>NW_012142746.1:1256618-1264297 GCF_000956105.1 Propithecus coquereli
CCACTTCTCTCTCCCTCCCTCCCTCCTTCCTTCTTTCCTTCCTTCCTTCCTTCTCTCTTTATTTTTCTTTCTTTCTCTTTTTTTTTCTTTCTTCTCTTAGGTTTTATTTATCAAATAATTCAATGATGTGGTGTCAAAACTTAAATAGATTTACAAGGTTTATAATGGAAAGTAACATTCTCCTGATATTGTCTTTTTAATAAATTTTAAATTCATTGTTTTGGACATTCTGTAGACTCTTTTAGTAATCCATTGTTAGCATCATTTTAAAAGAAGCAACAATGCTATTGGATTGTGTGCAAAGAGGAATTTAAAAACATAGTAGGTGAGAGCCTCAAGACACTTTATTCTTATCACCCAAAAATATTTAGACCTCTAAGGTAGTTGAAGGTGAAATAATAACTCTCTGGAAACTTACAGTCAAAACAAACTTAGTGATATGATCTAAAGGGAACATTCCATAGCCCAGAAGGTAGTAAGGAAATGCACAAGAAGAAGAAAGGAAAGCTGCTGAGTTGGGTGGCTCAGCAGAGGCTCTGTCTTGGTTTCTGAATGTCTTTCACATCGAGTCACTTCTAGATGAGTTTGGTAAGTAGGCGTGTGCTTTCCCTTGGATCTGACTAAAGCATGAGTGCCTTCATGGCTACTCCCCTTAGGTCTTAAACCAAATAGGGATGATAAGAATAAATGAGTTGGGAAGATTTGTGAAAACTGAATGGGAAGCAGAAAAGTCAGACATATTCGCTTAATGTAAGAAATGAAATGGCTTTCTTAAAAATAGGGGACTGCCTGAGCTGGCTAGTTAATGAATTTCCACATAGAATGAAAGGACATAGCCTTATTTTTGTTCTCACTCAAACCTCTGTCACAGTACATCTTAGCTGATTGCATTTTCTCTAAGTGGCTGGAGGTGGTGAAATATGGGCAGTCAATAATTTCTGAGCATTTTCATCTTTACAGTACACATCTAATGAGTTTACGTCTTCATTCTTAATTACTTCAGCAATAGATATTATATGATCCCATGTGAAAAGACATTTAATTAATATTGCCTCTTAAAGCTTTGTGAGGAAACATTTCCTTGATTTGTCATATAAATTTATAGGCTCCATCATGGATATCACTCATGCAATAAGTGTCTTGGGAAACAAGGACTAAGCAAAGCCACTCAGCAATCTGGTAGCAAACAGGAAGCAAGGCAACAGCTTTATTTGCAACGTAAGGCCCTGGGCGGAATGCAAGGAGTAGGTTGAGATCGTGAGAGTGTTGCTAGACTTAGGACAGGTTCTCTTAACCAGTAGAATGAAGGAGGGGAGGCAGCATGAACTGTGGAGTCTTCTCGTGCACTGAGGGAGGAAAAATGAACACAAGAGGCTGGGATTGTCTCCTAGGATTTAGTTATTATCTATCTTTTTAAGCTTTTAAAAACACTTTTTAAGGTTTTGGTTTTTTCTCATGGTAGAAAACTCGACAACTGGAAAATAGTTTTAAAAGGAGAAAAAAATTTAACACCCTGAGATAATCACTGTTGTGGTAGATATTTCCTTCTAGTCTTGCTTTAATTTTATTTTTAACATGGCTGATTATCATATATATGAATGTGTGTGTGTGTGTGTGTGTGTGTGTGTGTGTGTGTGTATACAGCCCTCTCTTGGCATCTGCAGGGTTCCAGGACTCCTGCAGATGCCAAATCTGTGGGTGCTCAACTCCCTTAAAAATCATCATAGTGCAATCAGCCCCCGTACCCGGGGATTCCTCACTGGGTTGGTTGAATCCCCAGATACAGACCTGTGGATCAAGAAGGCCAGTTGCATATACAATTTGTATAGGATCTTCAATTTCACTCCAAATATCACTATCTTCACAAATATCACTTTTAATGTCTATAAAGCATATTATTTAGATATGCCTTAAGTTAATTATTTATTTTCTTCACAATGTCCATTTTTCAGAGGTAACCATGGTTTTGTGAACACTCATCAAATAGTTATTAGCTGACTGGCTTTTCCTGCATCTCTCTCTCTCCATCTCTAAAATGGGATTATGAAGCATAACACCTCTTCTTTCTACTGCTGAGTCGATATACATCTAAATATCCAAAGAGTTCATAGACACTTTGTCGAGGTAGAGAGCTTTTCACAAGGCAGATTCGGGATCCAGAAGGGGAGCCCTGAGGTTAATAGTGGATTGAGCTTCATGCATTTTAATTACTGACAAACCCAAATTAGATTCCCAGATAAAATAGCATCAGGTATTAACAGAGGCCAGGAGGTTGGAGGTGCCAGGGCCCTGCCAACTATACCAGCCATCTATGCTGTAATTGATTAAAGCATTACAAGGTAATATTTTTCTAAGGGTGTCACAGCGTTTCTTCTCGTTATGTGCTACATTTGCTTGCTGCTGTAAAACGCGGTGAAATAATTGAATTACTGGTGATCGTAGGGAAAATAACTTCTGCCAGGGAGATGATGGCACAGTATTTTAAAGGGGAAAAATTCAAGATACTTCTTTCATGGCCTGAAAATTCTCCACCTTATTCTTATCCTTTGTTCACTCTCTAACTCCTCTCCACTTTGCTAACAGGCAGAAAGGCATCAGATTTCTCTGGGGTGTGAACTGAGCAATACTTGAATGTCTAGGTAGAGCAGAAGCTGGTATATTTCCCTGAAGGTCTTTAGAGATGGACTGTCTACACAGATGTTTATATGGAATATCAGAGTGAGGTCACAGATCTATAGGTTCTACATTATGGTGGGTGCTGTAGGGATGATAGAAGGAATCAGAGCCTGTTGGTTTTAGGGTCTCATTTGCTGGCTATGTCGGTCATTTAACTCCACCAAGCTTCAATTTCTCTATCTGTAAAAATAAAGAAGTTGAATTATGAATTCAACAGCTACGTTCTTGCTTCAGTTTGCTTTGAGAAGATACTGTCTCTCCTCAAGTTGCCTACAGAGAGAGCAAAAGATCTGATACATTAAATCCAAGAAGTGGAATCATAGAACATGCACAATTGCCTACAGGCGCAGAGGAATCAGAATTCAAGAAAGTTTGGAAGCTGGTGGAGCGAACGTTGGTGGTCAGTGACTGGTGGAAATCACTGAATTAATTGACTTCCTGCTCCCTAGTGCCCAGAAGCAGAGTCATGAGAGATTGACGTTCTTGTTCCCAGCTACATCCCCAGTGCCTAGAGTCAGTCCTGGAACACAAAGGTGTCATAAATATTTGTTGAATCTGTTGAATATGTACATGTTGAAGGACTGAGTAATAACTAGGTTTCCTCAAGAGTAGCGATATGCAGTGTGAGATGCTGGTCCATAGTCCATCCACTTGCTATCCACAGAGAGGAAAGACATCCTTTGCAAAGTATCCTCAGCTTTCAATTGCTGCCATGCACAAGGGCTGAGATGGGGTCGGGTCTATATGATGGACTATTAACTAGAACTGTTTTCTTCATTGATTGGACGGCAACCAGATTGAATTTCAAGGATGCAGTTTCGACACTAAAAGTCTTTTTAGGGAAGACTAGATTAGTTCTACTCTCCATTTTGCTGGTGTTCACCTAAATAAGTCCTAAATCTTATTATTCACACATCTATCTATGCATCCTTTTTTTTTTTTAAATAACCAACTTTATTGTTTAGGACAGTTTTGATTTACAGAAAAATTGAGAAGATAGTACAGAGAATTCCCATATACCCACACCTACTTTCCTATTATTAACATTTTATTAGTATGGTACATTGGTTATGATTAATGAACCAATGTTGAAACATTATTATTAATAAAAGTTCATACTTCATTCAGATTGCCTTAGTTCTACCTAATGTCCTTTCTCTGTCCCGGCATTTCGTATAGGATAGCATATTACATTCAGTTCTCATGTTTCGTAGGCTCTTCATGTCTGTGACACTTTCTCAGAAATTCCTTATTTTAGATGACCTGGACAATTTTTAGGAGTACTGTTCAGGCATTTTGTAGGATGTCCTTCTATTGGAATTTGATATTTTTCTCATGATTAGACTGGGGTTATGGGTTTTGGAGAGGAAGACCACAGAGTTAGTGCCATCTTCATCATACAGTAGCAAGGGTACACACTATCCACGTGATTTATCACTGTTGATACTGACGTGGTCACCTGGCTGCAGTGGTGTTGGTCAGGTTTCTTCACTGCAAAGGTATTCCTTTTCTCCTTTCCTTGCTGTGCTCTTCGGAAGGAAGTCATTATGCACCACCCTCACTTAAGAAGTGTGGAGTGATGCTCTACCTCTTCGAGGGCAGAGTACACAAATTATTTGGAATTCTTCTGAACAGGAGACTTACCTCTTCTCCCCCATTTAGTTATTTAGTTAACCATTTATTTATACCAGTATAGACACATGGATATTTATTTTATTTGGGTTATAATCCAATACTACTATATTTTATCACCCAAATTTTTCCAGCTTTGGCGACTGGGAGATCTTTCAGTTGGCTGCTGTGTCCATCTGATATGCCCCCATCAATAGTGGAATTTTTTTGTTTTGTTTTTGAGCACTTCCATACTTTCTGCTACTACAAGATGCTCCAGGTTCATTTTTAATATTTCTTGCTGCAGTCCTAGAAATCAGTCCTTTTTCCAAAGACAACATATCCTTAAAAATCTACTTTTTCTTTTTTGAGAATGTTTTAGTTCTTGTTTCCAGCTTCAGCTGTGCTTGAAAACTTTAATTGTTAACTTTTCTGTATGTCAGTCCAGAGGTGCAGGTAGTAGAAGAAAGTTTTCAGATGCTATTACTAAATAAAGAGTTTAGAAAACAGACTTGCAATTTCTCTTCTGAGGCTCTTATATCACCAGTGTCAAATGTTGTAGCTTGTTAACAAGAAAGCTACTATCCAGAGAGGGCTTAGAAATGCCAATTAGAGTCAGATCATTTATTTATAAATGTACGAATTCATTTCACGTTTTATCATGGGGCAGAGCGTGCCTTGCCCCTTTAACTGTAGAGATTACTAAGCTTGGCAGAACAAATGGCATGCTCTCCGAATGACATTTCTGACTTCCTCATCTGCTTCCCTCCTCCCCAAAGGCTCCAACCTCTCCTGAATTCACAGAGGGCAGGCTTTTTATTGCTTTTAAGGATGGTCTTCCACGGAAAGAAGAAAACAGGAGTTGCTCTTGGTTAATCGACAGGTGTGGAAAGAGCAGTGTACCTACACAAGAAGGATAATTTTAACCCTGGGCAAGTTCTTGAGTAGGCTTATTGAATTTTTAAAATATTTATTTAAAATTTTATTTGTAATACAAATTTCAATTCTTTATTTAATTTTTCAGAGTGGCAAAATACAATATATACTCTTTTTCTAATCATTCTAAGTTTAAGGCTTGGGAAGAAAGTCTTTCCCTAGTCATTGACAGATTCTGAAAGAGCAAAAATAATTTCCCATGGATCCTCCAGGGTGGTGTCCTGTCTGGCTAGGGAGCAATTTCTTTTGGCCTAGGGGAAAAATTGTACATTTAAGTCTAGAAAAAAGAAAGGCCACCTCTGGCAGCTGCCTCTTGCTTCTGGAGACATAGATTATTAGTATCTTCTTTTGTGGCTGGAACTGCATCTCAGCGGAATCACTAGAGGAAACACAAATGTCCCCCAGCTCCCCACCCCCAAGGCAGCAAGTGAATTATTCAAGGGGAGCTCACTTAACAACACCTCTACCTGTCACAGTATCCTAAACAAGATTGGCAATTTAAACCGCAGGGACAGCAGTACTTCGGCTGCTTCTTACAAATGTGGCAAGGTGAACCAGAGAAAGGAGCAGGGAACTTTCGTTTCTGGTCTCTATTAAGATATCTGACGGACTTGTCAGTGACTGTCAAAGGATATATTTAATTTTATAGATGCTTTGAATAAACTTTAAATGTATGTGAATATACCCCTCTCAAGGCTGAGTTTTCCAAGAAAAAAAAGAGTTTGTTGTTTGTTTTATTAAAGATAAATTATTGAAAATATCAGAAACCTATTGATCTGGGTTGATTGAGATCTGGCAGCTCCAAATTCACATTAACTGGAGTAGAGTGATCTCTCCTTGTCCAAGGGGGATACCTGCGGGGGTCCGCTAGTGGATCCCTGGAACTATAGATAATGCCAAACCCTATACATATACTGTGTTTTTCTGATCTAATAACCAAGAAGTCTACTAAGTGACTAAAGGGTGAGTAGTGTACGTATACAGTGTGACCATACTGGAAAAAGGGACGATTCACGCACGTACCAGGCAAGATGGAGCTGGGTGGTGTGAGATTGCCTCATGCTACTCAGAAGAGCACACAATTACAATTATGAATTGTTTGTTTATGGAATTCTCCATTTAATATTTTCAGACCACAGGTAACTGAAACTTCAGAAAGTGAAATCATGGATAAGTAAGAGGACTGCTGTATCCATTTTTTTTCAAATGCTTCCATCTAAGTCAGTCCTTTGGCATAAACTTAAAAGTTCCTCTTAGTAGTAACATTCATCAGGTGTCAGGCAGGTGGGAGGCGTGAGGAGGGGAGGGGTGTATACACACCTAATGCGTGCAGTGTGCACTGTCTGGGGGATGGACACCCTTGAAGCTCTGACTCAGGCAGGGCAAAGGCAGTATATGTGACCTAAACATTCGTACCCCTGTAATATGCTGAAATAAAAAAAGAGTTCCTCTTTAGCTACAGAATGAGATGCCATCACTCTAGGAATTGCTAGCCACAATTTGATATATTAAATCTCACTTGCTCAATTATATTCTATGCCAGCTGTGAAGTCGCTAGCTATAACTTTGGTTCAGGTGAGTTCAACATTTCCTTTGAATTTCCTCTTCTTTATGTAGGGCTTCCAAATTAACCATCAGGGGAAATTTCTGTTGACACCAGCTTTCTAGACTTTCTATTCTAGAGCCCAAGTTTACAAGTCTCGTTTGGCTTAGGTTTGGGTGTGTAGATCAGACAAGCCGAGAGGTAGAGGTCTCTCAGCATTCCCACTAAGTGACCTCACGGGTTGGTACAGAATGGGGACTGTAATTGCAGCGCTATGAAACTGAAAGGCCTTCTTTAAACTCGCCCATTTCCAGGTAGAGCTTGAAAGACACCCACATTAAAGTTTACTATGGATGAAATGTACATAATGGTGCAAGGCAACACGTATGACAGTCTCTTGGCAGGAGTCATCAATCATCCCAGTCCTTTTTCTGTGGGGATAAAGGGCTCGGCATGACTCGAGTAAGGGTTTATGTCCCAGGAATCTTGGTTTAGTAGAAATATATCCTCTTTATTAATAGCTCTTTGGGGAAAACAGGTTGTAAGAAAATTTCCCCTTTCTGGACTGTGGATTTATTACTAAAAACCCATATCAAATCTCTGGATCCATTAAGTACTGTGCGTTACCGTACATCATAGGTGACTATCTTTGGGGAAGCAATGACATAGTGCACGAGACAGACGATACTTTGTGGATGGAAGCCATTCAGTGCATTTTACCTCTCCACTTCGCTCCTCTTTTTTTTTTTTTTTTCAGACAGAGTCTCACTCTTTTACAGGCTGGGCGCGGTGGCTTACGCTTGTAATCCTAGCTTTCTGGGAGGCCGAGGTGGGCAGATTGTTTGAGCTCAGGAGTTCAAAACCAGCCTGAGCAAGAGCGAGACCCCCGTCTCTACTAAAAATAGAAAGAAAT
>NW_012142746.1:1264424-1270158 GCF_000956105.1 Propithecus coquereli
TCAAAAAAAAAAAAAAAAAAAAAAATGATCAGGTTACAATATGTACCATGTAGCTAAATATTTGGTCAACTGATATTTATTAATATATTTGCTAATATTTTTGTAATTTTCAAAGATTGAAAAACAATGAAATATTCATGCTTTTAAAATATTTCAAGTTGTCACCACTCACTTTTAGTTAAAAATACCTAATATTTATTGAGTGTTCTGTGTGTGCTAAACACCATATTAACTGCTTTAGGTGCATTATCTCATTGATTGTTCTCCACTTTTCTTGGAGGTAGGTGCCAATACTGATTTCAGTGTAACAAGTTGGAAATTGAGACTCAGAGAAGTTAAGTGATTTTGTCCAAGGTCACATACATATTCAGTGAAGTGGACAGAATTTGAACTAAGGCAGGTAGCCTGTGCTCTTGTCTGCTACTCTGAACTGACTGCCAAATAATACAAACTGTTCTTGTGGTCTAGTCCAACTTCTCCCTAATATTCCAGATGTGAGCTGGCCTCTGCTCTGACACACCAGATTGGGAAACTCTCTGGGTCTCAAGATAGTTCTTTGTTATTGAAGATCATTTTTCTTTATTATCTAAAATCTCCTTTGTTGTAGCTTGAATCTACTGCTTTGGTTTTGCATTTAGACCCAGTATGTATGAAAGCATCTTAGGAACTGGAATGTCCTGTGTGAGTATTGTTTTATTTTAATTATTATTATGTGAAATGTGAATTCTGCTCCTGCGTGGTCGCTCTGCACGTATTAATGGGTGCGACTACATGGTTCAAAAGAGGAAAAAAGACCTAGAGTTTGGAAATCAGTAGGGTGACTATAGTCTACAATAATATATTGTACATTTCAAAATAGCTAGAAGACAAGAATTTGAATACTGCTGGCATAAAGAAAAGATAAATATTTATGGTGATGGATTTCCCAAGCATGCTGATTTGATCTTTACAAATTATATGAATGTATTCAATTTTTACCTGTACCCTGACATGATGTACATCTATTATGCATCAATAGAAAATTTTAAGAAATGGTTAAATCACAGAAAAATAAATAAAGACGTGACCCTCCAGCACTACCTACCACTTTTCTGGGCTGAATATCCTAAGTCTCTGTAAGTATCTTTCACGGAAAATAATAAAAATAATAAGTAGAATGCAGAACAATTCCAGAGCAGTATGTTAGGGCTTATATAGACATAAATTCACTGAGTCCTCATGAAAACCCTTTAATATTGTTTCCATTTTACGGATGAGACAACTGAAGCTCAAATCAATGGGGTTACAAGCTCAGGTCACACCACTGGTGGATGGTAGAGTTGAATTTCAAACCTGAGTCTAACTCCAAAGCTTTGCTCCTGCTGGGATGCCCCTGGTAGCAACCCTCCCTAGGCCTTTCTCCTGTTGAGCCCCAGAACTCATTGTCAGGCCCAGGTGAGGCGGCTACCTTGTGCAGTCCTTTTCCTTCCAGATTGTTGTTCCCAAGGTCCCAGTCATCTGGCTTCTAGTACCAATAGCTACCTATATTCATTCTTTCTTTTTGGGGGACTTCTATCAAACTAGCTGCGAAATGGGTTCCAGTCCCCCAGCCCTTATATCTTTTCCCTATCACTTTTGAGGGTTTCTTCCAGGAATAGCAATGAAAAATTAAAAACAATGCAAAAATATCCCTGTAAGTGTAGCCTCTGGTCTGTCTTTCTCAACTTTCATCTGGGAGTATGGTGACCGACTCATCCCAGTTCACCTGGAACTTTTCCAGTTTTAGCACTGGAAGATTCGTCTCCTGGGATCCCCTTAGTCCTGGGTAAACCAGGACAGTTGTTCACCTGAACTGGGAAGGTAAACAGGTAAGCTCTTTGAGTAGGGGGTCTTTGGATGGGCTTAGGGCATGAAGGGATGATAAATGAGACTCCTAAAACTGAATGCAAATTATGTGTTGATTAGAGAGAGCAGCCATGCTAGTGAATGACAGAACCACATTTCAAACCTGTGTCAGGCTAAGTCCAAGTTAGCATGCTGTGCCCTTACTATGATGACTCTGGTGAAAATTCTTCCAAAGCAAGGCGTCAACAGATTACCAAAAAAAATCTGTGACCTAGCGAAGAGCAAATATCATGCATGGACCTAAATACCTTTGAGTTAGTAAAATGTCCTTGTAAGAAGAGATTCCCAGAATGCAGCAATTCAAGCATAGTCTGGCCAGTGCAAACTCAGACTTCCAAATCTGTTCTTTTGGATACGGTATCTTTATCTACATAGCCTTAAGACGTAGTGTGGGGGGTGGCCACATCACTCTTGACTCTAGAGTCTGAGATCAGTTAGCACCCTTTTTTTTACACTTAAAGTAATATTAATCTGGGCACCTGCCATTTGTGTTTTTCTCCTCCCACCCCAATATTTTGAAATGTCTGAAGATACTTTTATAATTATTTTAAATTTTTGATTGTTCCTATTCTAGATTTTCCTGTGTTTAGTATTCTATTTATGCATGTAAGCTAAGTGTCTAGTCATTGAAGTAACACCTCAAAATAAAAGTGTTACAGATAGAAAACAATCGCATGTTCACTGAAATTGCAGACAATTTGCATGGTTTGGAAGCTTGGAATGTGGCAAGTGCAAATAAAATTTTATGTGAATTCTTTAGAAGTTCTATTTTGTTATAAAGAAACATTGATTTCTTTCTTGCTACAATAATAGCAGTTAAACTGTCCAGTTATTCAACAATTGGAACTGGGAAAAGAATAACAAAACAATATGAGCTCAAGTGTGCTGTGAGGCGGTCTCATATGCCACTGTCACTGAGAAAGATTTCTCACCAATAGTTTGTCATGCAAGTAAGAATGTGGCTAACCACTTTACATAAATGATCTTATCTGATCTTCACAACAGAGCTACAATAATCATTAACACTTACTGTTTTCTATGAGTCGAGCACTAGTTTTAAGTACCTTACCTGTACCTTCTCATTTAATTATCACGTTATCCCTAGGAGGAAATTCATTAGTAAGAATACTTTCTAAACCTGGCTAAGGTGGCTTAAACTGCTGAAAATACTTATTGATTTATATGAAATCCCGAAGCAGGTCTTACCAGAGCTCAATGACATCCCAAAGGACCCAGTCTTCTTTGATGCATTCTCTCTGCCAACTTCAGTGAGTCATCCGTGCGTTGAAGAATGGCCGCAACAGGCCCAAACGTCATGTCTTCATACAACAGCACACAAAGCAGGAAGCAAAAGCAAAAGCAGCAAAGGGTCTTTTCTGTATACTGTGCTCTCATTTTCAGGAAGGAAAATCCTTTCTAGTCATCTCCAGCAGACTTCCTCTTTCAACTCATCAGTTGGAACTAGGTCATACAATCATCCCCACCTTCCACGGAAACTAGGAGAGTGAATACCTGGCAAAAGGAAATAGGCCTTGATTGGATGGTGGATGCCAATTTTCTAAAATTTTAATTTTCATCTGGAAGCTCATATCTTATTGTTGACAAGAAATACTATTGGTGATTTTCCTTGAAGTGTATTGCCTGCCAAATACCTAAGTCTGAAGAACCATGGTCGGTCAGTTGTTCTTTTAATTAAAAATGCTGTTCCATGATAAAAGTAGCTAGTTCAGATCATAACGCAAACAGTTGCACAAGTTGTCTTTCCTTAAGACAATGTGGTCCTTTGATATGCCTAGAAGTGCTTCATGTGCACTTTCTTATTTCATCACACACAAACATTCAAAGATGTGTACTCAAAGGTCAAGATTTGGTAGAAGTAATTTATTTATAACTTGTTGCTTCTTCATCAAGGGTATTTTTGGGGGAGCAGTACATGGTGATGGGGTTCACATGGCTACTGATGCCATTTGGCACCTCTGTCTTGGTTCATTTTAAGGTCCCAGCAGTTTCCTCCACCATTGATTTTGTACCACAGTTAAAAAGGTAGATAATGCCTTAGTAGTCCTATGAAAATAGTTTATTTCTTACAGAATACCTGAAAGGGTCTCAGTGACCCCCAAGGGTCTGTGGACCACATTTTGAAAACTGCCATCTTAGACCATTGATAATTCATCTCCTAAAGTTGGACAAACAGCTGTCCAAACCAATTTGGTTCTAGTAGCAAGGAGAAGGGAAGAATATCTGTTGTATAGTCATCCAGTGCATGCAAGTCTCAGTTCTGAGACAGCAGGCAGGCCTGGGATTCGGCCCCAGGGTTGCCTTGCTCTTTAGCACTGAGTTTTAATGACTCCTTTGTTCTGCCTCCCAGGAGGTATTGCTGCTTCCCAGAGAATAAAGTTAGTCTCTGATCCTTTACTCCATATCCTCTTCCTGGAATTTATGTCCTCCACAATCTCTGCAGGATACCTCCCCACCTTCTACCCTTCCACTTTAGCTACACCCAGCTCATCCATTCTCTAGTTATATGGCACCCCTTGCTGTTCACATTGTTTCCTACTCACAGAGGAGCACTACTTGTTCATCACTGTTGAAACCCTACTCAGATCAAATGCCACCTTCTTCATGAAGCCTTCCCAGTTCCTCTGTTGAAATTAATTTATCCATCTTTCGTAACTTCATATTATTATAACATTGATTGCATCTTGTTGTGTGTTATATATAGTTATGTCTATGCCTTTTTCTCCTCCGAAATTTCAGTTTTGTTAAGGGTACAGCCCACAGCTTTCTTCACCTTTATGTATTGTGCTGTTCCTAGCACAGGTCCTGGCACCTCATAGATGCTCATGACTGTTCGTTGGGAGGAATTTCATCTACAGAGTGTTTTGATACACACAGCATGGGATATATTGCTGAATGACTGAAATGACCTATCTTTTCATTGGCTAGACGTAAGAGAGGAAATTAGGATTGGTTTTGATACATATTCATCACTAGCTTGACATACGTTTGTCTTCTGGGAGTTGCTGCATAATCAGATGTAAGCAGGGAACCATAAGTGCCACCTCTTTGATTTTATTTCTTTTTTTTTTGTTCCCTTTAATGTGGAATGTTTCCTTCCTATCAATGTGCATGATGAAATGAGAGATCATTTTTGGATGTGAATTCTTGCCTGACTCAGAGTCTTTGAGGTGGTTGATAGGAAAATTTGACACAGGTGTGCAATTCTTCTGCTAATTTAAGCCACTTTATCAAACTCAATGGCTGATGCAAATGAAAACCCCTGAATTTTATTTTTTTCAAGTTACTAAAATAAAAATGCTTCATTAAAAATGAAGCTCTATCTAGATTATTTCCCGGAAAGGCTCGACAATGAACCTTGGTAAGTAACTTGAAAACCTGTAGTAGCATAGGAAGTTGGAGGTGGCAGAGTTTGTTCCACCATGACTCTCAAGATCATTTATCAATACAGCTGTGAGGGGGGTGCCTCACAGGGGCTCTATGGAGGGAAAGAACAACTGAGATTCAGGGAGTGGTAAACTTGTCTTTATCAGGTTTATTGAGATATAATTGGCATGTGATAAAACTCATCTCTTTCAAAGTACTATTCTATGAGCCTTGAAAAATGCTTATGGTTGTGTACACACCACTGTAATCGAGACATAGAATGACCTCATCCTCCCAAATGCTCCCTTGTGCTTCTTTGTGCTTAATTCCTCCCCAACCCTTAGCCCTGGGAACCCACTGATCTGTTTTCCGTCCCTATAATTTTGCCTCTTCCAGAGTGTCATGTAGATAAGATCACACAGTGTATAGCTCTCTTTTGTCTGCCTTCTTTCGTTTGGCAAGGTGC
>NW_012142746.1:1270753-1271736 GCF_000956105.1 Propithecus coquereli
GACTTGTACAGGATATTGATTTTTTTTTCCCTCAGCAAGCAATATGAGTCAGAACTGTCCTTGTTCCTTAAAATGGAAATATGAAATTCAATTCTCCCCAAAATTCTATCCCAACTTGCCCCTCATCCAAGTCAATCAAATGTCCATTGAGTGCCCGCTCTTTTTTTCTCTACTCTTTTCTGGTTTCTAGGGAAAAGTTTGGCATATGGAAAGTGGTATTTGTCCTGAGGAAGCCCTCCTTACTTTGCTTAGGAAAATGGGGTTTGTATAGGAAGAAATAGAGACTAATATCAGATATCTGTCCACGCACTGTAGCCCAAAGTGAGTGCACAAGAGCATGAGTGTTTTAGGAACATGGGAAAGAGGAACTTACATAGGGTAGGACGGTTAGGAAAGGTGCCATGGAAGGGATGTGAGATTGAAGGTGAATGACATCAAAGTGGTATCCATCAAGGTTCGGACATCCTTGCTGTCGGGTACCACAGTGCCGAACATGGCCTCCGAACCTAGCAGACGTTTACAAAAAATGTGACGAACCAGGCAAGTCGACAGTGTAAGTTTCAGTCCAAAAGCTGGCAGGCTTGTGCCACAGGAAGAGCTGATGTTTGGGTCTGAGTCAGGTGGACACATAAAATTAACCCTCACACCAGCCATCTATATCCTCCTAAGTATGAATCCTAGAAAAACTCTCGCACGTGTGCACGTGTACAATATTAATATTCAGAGCAGTACAATCCATAGCGTTATGTTAAAAAAACAGAAACAAAACATATGTTCGTCAATAGTAGAAAGGAGGAATAAATATATTGTAGTTATTCAGTAAAAATGAAAATGAATAAACTGTAGATATACACTTTAACATGGTGAATACCTAAAATATCATGTTTGGTAAAAAAAAAAAAAAAGCAAGACAGAAGAATACATGCTGTTTTTATAAAGTTAATTTAGAAGAGGTTCAGGGAAGGGAAACTTAAAAAACATAT
>NW_012142746.1:1273496-1323612 GCF_000956105.1 Propithecus coquereli
GTGGTCAAATGAGTTTGCGACCCTTCCTCTTCCTCACTGAATAGGGCTTTCTTTATTGAGAATATGAGTTTGAGTTTTGCTATCATACATTTTAACTTTCGATTTTTTTAGAGAAGAGATTTTGAGTCTCTTCTCACTTGTTAGAGAAACTTTTTTTCATTTTTTTCCTGCAGCAGGTTTCTCTTTGTACTCTCCAAGAACAGCTTGCTGGCTTGCAAAAAAGAAGAAGCTGAGATCTTTGGGGAGCTGTCAGAAAGAGCAGATGCAGCCCCAGCATGGAGCTCCTGATCCCTGCAAGTGGCACCGTAACACTTTATTTGTAAAGAGAAGGACAGAGAACTTCTCTTCTCCCCGCTCCTAGATTTGCATTTTATTAGGCACCCAGTAGGATGGTTTGTAAATTGCTATCTTCACTAGCAGATCTCTCTATCAACCCCCAGCCTACCAGAGGGCAAAACACAAGGATGCTAAAAACAGGATGGTGTTAAAAGGAATCGGAAAATGCAGCTCACAACTGTGACTGTTTCTTCTTCTTCAGAAAGTGTCTTTTGTTTGTAAGATTTCCGAGGGAAATAAATGGTCTCTGCTGAGATACATGGCGGTAGGACAAGGCTCAGTAGAGGAAGGCTGTTGCAAGGGGGAGAGACAGAGAAACTAGGGTTTACATTTTGCATCTCCATTTGTTGGCCATGTGTTCTGCCGTAAACGACTTCAAGCTTAGCCTCAGTTTCCTTAGAACGTTTTTCACAGAGTTGACTCGTATGCAGTAGAGCAAAGCATGTAACTTGCCTGGCCATCTCTGCATGCCCATCGCCCCTTCATCTTTGCAGTTCCTTTGTCCACGATCCTATATTAAATTCTGCCTCAATGAGCAGTAGGAAGACTGTACCTTCCAAAGAGCTCAGATTTACTTCATAAGCTCAGTTCATGCTATATTTTAATCATTCTAGAGAAAACTTGCTCTTGAAACAAGAAAAATAAAAAGCCCTAGGTGTTCCCCAGAATTTTATTAACTGGAAGGTGGAAAACTACTACATGTAATTATGATTACCTTCAGGCAGGGACATGTCCTGGGGAAGCTTTTGAAACATGGAAGAAAAACCAAATTGCGTTGAGTTGAGCTTGTCTTTAAGTACACATTATGGAAAGTGGATAACCTATGTAGGGTACATGTGACACCTCCCTTGGTGTCAGAACAACCTAGTACCTGGCTACTCTGCAGTCAGTTCAGTCCGCCTTCAATACAATTTGGATTTAAAAAGCAAAGCTGTCAGCTTATCACTAACAAGATAGGGGGTACAATTGAAGTTTGGGATCAAAGTTAAATAATTTCTTGTCTTTTTCTTAAGTATAAGACTTCATAAAGAAACCAAATCTTCTTGGTTTTATTTTCATAGGTATATGGGGGCTAAATTTGCTCTAGCTCTTTCTTTTTTCCAGGATGTTGAGAAGGGATTGGACTGTTGAATTGTCCCCACTTCTTCCCCTGCTGGATGCTGAGATAAGATCCTCCAGACACCTGGAAAGTTGAAGTCAGTGATCTCTGAGAGTCTGTTCCAGGCCTATGGCTCAGTGGAGCTCCCTAAGATTCACTGCGTAGACTGACGAGCTCCAGATCTCTTGTGCCTGTGCCTTTCTGATGATGCCTGTTACCATGAAGCGAAGACCACCTCCCCTGCAGTTACTCACTCACTTCCCCTATTGCAATCCCCTAACACCATGTAAAGAACTTCATGTCAGTACTTAATACACTTCGTTGTAATTATCTGCTTATGTATCTCTTGCCTTTGAACTTCCTGAGGACAAAGATCAGCTCTCGCCCATCTTGTTATTCCTGACACTTAGCACCATGGCAAGTACTTTGTAGGAGGCAAGTCTAAAACTACGTTGGATGGAGTAGAATGAATGAATGTGGCACCTGATACAGTCAAAGCTACGGCCCACCTTTCTCTTATTCACACTGGTATATCTCCAACATGGGGAAAGGTTTGGCTAAACAGGAAAAGGCTATTTGGAGGAAAAAGAACCATCTGTGTTCCAGCTGTTTAGCTCAGCTTTGCCCCTGGGGTGGGGATGGTGGGAGAGGAGGTTAATGAAATAGACAGGGTCCAAAAAAGCATAAAGGAGCAGGCAGACTTCAACAACGACGACAGCGACACATTGGATTTTATTGGTTTGTTTTGTTGTAACCACGGTTAAAAAAAGAAAACAAAACCTGCCCCCTCCCTTCCTGTAGCCCATTCTTTTCCTAAGGAAAGGTTATGGGGGAAGGGGACTGTACCTTTACCATCAGTATCACCCTCAGATGCCCAGGCTTCACCCTCTTTACCCTGAGCACGACAGGAGGGTTGTCCACGTGGGGTTGTGTACATGTGGAAAGGGCCTGAACCAAAGATGTAGTCCCTTGTCAGGCAGAAGTAACTTGCTACTGAGAAAAGCACATCCCCCCGGAAGCTTGGGGTGAGCAAGACAGTCAGAGCCTCTGAGGCACTCACTGGGCTAGGACTAGGGAACCGAGTGGGCTTCCCACTCAGCTCCCACAGTGAAAGTCCCGGTGGGGTCCTCTGCCGAAACGATCCGCGGTGCTGTGGCCCTTACGTGTCAACCCTCTCCCCCGAGACCCCCGCTGATCTCTCTCCTGTCACCTTTTCCCTTCTGTCTAAGCTTCGTCTTCAACCCAGAAAATCTGTTACTGTTAGAGATGGTAAACAAGGCCTTGCTCTCTTTCATAATGTTTTCCCAAACATTTTCCAATGCCCTCTGGTACTTTCTGAAATTTTCTAAGAATCATGCCTTTGGAAGACAAAACAAGTAATACTGCCTTTCCTGCCTCTACTTTCTTTCTGGTGTCACCTCCCTTTCCTGACGCAATAAACAAGGAAATGTGTTAGCTGCCTTAATGGGAGTGGGGGTAGGAAATGGTAGGAACATAAAAAAGTAATAGGAAAAAACCACAGTTACAGTTTCAAATATAGCATCTTGTCACATTTCCTATTCTGTGGATTTTAGAGTTCACCCTATAGACAGAGGGAAGCCATAGAATTTTGAGCAATGTAGCAACATGATCAAAGTTGACCTTGATGGCTGACATATCTGTCTGGAAGGCTTTGTTTGTCAACTCATACCTTTCGTGAGTCTTTCCGTTCCCAGTATTTACTAGGAGTTGTGAGGGGTATATGAAGTAAAAGACAAGACCTATGTCTTCAAAGTGCCTTAAAAATTTAGGGAAATGAGGCTGGGCTTCATGGGTTATGCCTGTAATCCCAGCGCTTTGGGAGGCCAAGGTGAGAGGATCGCTTGAGACCAGGAGTTTGAGACCAGCCTGAGCAACACAGCGAGACCCTATCTCTACAAAAAATAGAAAAATTATCTGGGTGTGGTGGTGCATGCCTGTAGTCCCAGCTACTTGGGAAGCCAAGGCAGGAAGATCGCTTGAGCCCAGGAGTTCGAGGTTGCAGTGAGCTATGATGATGCCGCTGCATTCTGGCCTGGGCAGCAGAGCGAGACCCTATCTCAAAAACAAAAACCAAAACAAAACAGAACAAAACTAAAAACCAAAAAAAAAAAATAAAAAAAAGTAGAGGAATGCAATATTTTATCCATAAGAAACAAAAACTAAGTTAAGTATGTGTGTAAACCAGTCTCAGGGGAGTACAGCATGAACTGTAAGTATTATAGGATTGGAAAGAGCTAGAGTCTTGGTGAAGGCTTTCTGAAGAGGAGATATTGTGAGCTGAGCCTCAAAGGATGGATGAGTAGACACGTGATGGACAAGGGTGTGAGGGAGAGGCAAGCGGAGGGCGAATGGTGTTGTGACAGGTAGGTGCTGTTTGCCCTCCTCAGCACCCATTTCCTCTCCTACCTTCCCAACAGGCCCTGATATTTGTTTGGAGACCCACTTGGCTCTGGGGAACTGACTTCACCCCTACATCTAGGCTAAGTCATTCCATCCCCCAGGTATCGGTGATTAATTTGGAGGAGGATTTTTGCTTGAAATGGTGGGATAAACGGGTCACTTTCTGTGCAGGTGTGAGGCCAGGAACTGCTGCACAAGAGAAGCCGTCTTTAGAGTGATGCCAATGCACAGAGTGAGACATAATCAAGGGAACTGGAGAAAAATAGTTGAAGAGATCTCTGGATCAAGCCACACTTGAAGCTTACCCAACATGCAACTTGTCAGTCATATGATACAGTAAATGCCTCTTGACTTGAGTTTTCTGTTCCTCGTGCTGAAACACATTACCTAAGAGAGCTGTTGGAAGTACGCTGGTGTATGATTGGAGGTAAGGAGTAGACCCCGTGGAGGGAAGATTTGAGATTGCGGAAGGAGCGAATGATGACAGGCTGAGGTTGGTTAAGTGACGTGAGGGTCTTCAGTGCTAGACGGAGGCAGAAACATGTGGATGGGCATCAGTGCCCTTGCTTGATGATAGGAAAAAGTTACTAAACATTCTGTAGAGACGTAAGAATGAGACTGGCCACTAAAACCCAGAATCAGAAATCATATGAGCCTGGGGAAGACTTTCGCCTTAGTTTCCAGTTTCTCTTTTCCCCAGAGGAGGACCCACGGGGCCAGTTAGTACTTCCTCAAGCCTTTATTTTGTCAGGTGTCATCTTTACACCAGGCTTCTGGAGCTGCCCCCATAAAGTTTGAAAGTTGGTGTGTATAAGTTCATGTGTTTCCTTGTAAAATGCATTTTGCTATATTGCTTCTACTTGAAATAAAATGTGTTTCCAAAGTTATAAATATGAAGTTTAGAAAAGAGCATATTTCTTGGTAGGAATTTATTCCCTGTGACACATTTTGAAGTTTGTTTTCCATTTTTCTTTATCTCTGTTCCTTCAGAACGGTGTTTGTTTTTGTCATTATGCGAGATTTGCAGCCAAACACTCTATAGTGTTTGTATATTCTTCCTTAATCAGATAAGAAAATCACTCTAAAGCTTTATCTAGAAATTTCCATAGCAAGTATAGTTTTAAATAAATTCAAATAAGACTATGAAAGGGACCAAATCTCAGTAGATGGGAACACAATTGTCCATAGGAAATACAAACTACGTGCGGGTAATGGATGGTATGATTTCACATGAAATTCCAAGCTCAAAGATGATGTAAGATTCACATTTTTCAGGTTATATTACTTAATAGGAAGGAATATCTTATACCTTGTGATTTATTTCACAACAGACTATTTCTTTCCACTGTATGTTATTGATTTTTATGGGGAACTGTGTGGTTTCCAAGCACCTGCTGCCGTGGACACTACTTAATACACCTCACTGGGTAGCACTTTAGAGCCCATAGGCTCTGGGTGCCTCATAAAGGTGTTCTTTGGAGGATTTGGGCTGCAGATCTGGCATAAAGTTTAGTTGGCCAGTTACAGTTTAGTTTTCAGGGGTGCAATCAATGATAAAAGTTGAATTTTCTGAGTCTTTGTATTTTCATCTCACTATAATTCCTAAATGCACTATCTGTAAGAAAATGCCAGTGATTTTTTTTTTTTTCAAATGGGGAGAAGTGAGGGGCTAGATGGACCCAATAAACACGGTATTCATTTTAAAAATCCAATCAGGATATGCATATGGAAAGCTATTCCACCATCCATCTAATCATTTAGTTACTGATAATAACGCATATTGAAAGCTTAGTTTGTTCCAGGAACTGAGCCGTCAGTGCTGTTTCTAGCAGAGCCCCAGAATCCTAAATTGGCTAGCAATCAAATTCTCAATTAGACTGGAGTATGTGGATCCTCTCAAAGAGAGAAACACTGGAGCCAGAAATCAACAGAGATGTTATCAGATAAAATGATTCCATGGGGGATAGCTGCTTCTTGTCTACAACAGTGTTTTCCAGCTGGTGTATCATGCAATACAAGTGTGTTAAAAAAAAAAAAAAAACTTTAATAGTAGATGAGAGCCTCTTTCTTGTCCTTCCATATTCTGTTAACTTTGTTTAATCTGATAAACTTGTAATACCTTAGTAGATTTTTATTTGATTAACACAGCATTCCTCAAAATATGTTTCATAGAATACTACTTCTGCAAGGGAGTTCAATAAAAAAAATTGTTGTGAGGTCCGTTAAGTGTGGGAAACTCTACAAATTATTTGCCTTTCTTGGAGGCATTATTTGCATATTAATGGCCCTGAGAAGTCCTGTAGTAAAGAGATTTAACTGTCCAGATTCTCCCTAACTTGATCATAGAATTATTTTATGCGGTTTATGGTTGTGTCTTTTTCCTGCTCCCTTTCTAGAAAAGTCAACACTATTGAGCACTGAAAAGGACAGGCAGCTGGCAGCCATGGTGGCTCTGATGCCAAAGCAGCTTACGTGGGGTACCAGGGAGCAAGAGTCTAATTTTTGCCAGCCCATGTCTTTTTCCATGCAGCATTGTTACCAAAGAAACAAGGCAACATGGATATGCATCTACATGATTTATTACCAACAGTGACCCAACCAGAGATAACAGGAAAGGCAATGGGTACATGACAAGGCATCTCACATATGAGATTTACAAATTCATAAAACACAAGACAATATTTATTGCATTACTCCCTTCTCTATTCTACAAAACTTCTCGACCAGTACCTCTCTCAGGCCGATCCACAATGTCAGCTAGCCTAATGCCATGTTAGTCTTCGAGCGAGGAGCCACCTTTCTTTGATTAGATCAGTGTATTTCCAAGCATGGTTACACACATGCATGCACGTGTACACATATACACACACACTCACAATTTGATTCCTTATGATCTTTTAACCTGGTACTAGCAATAACAGGCACACTATAGAATGTTTAGTAACAGGATTATCATCTACAAATGTTTATTGCATGTGTCTGTATAAAAGTCCTGAAAGGCGCAGGTAAGTGCAAATGTGCTTCCTGCCCTCAAGGAGTTAGCAGTCCAGTTGAAGAGACAAGAGACCCAGATGAAAAGGAAATGGCAGCCATCTGGCTGTGGTGTTCAGTTTCTAATTAGGTGTTGCAAACTGCATTAATGAGGAAAAAGCTTCCTAGAGGAAGTAGGATCTCAGCCAGAGCTGAAAAGAAGGGTGACATCTTCCCCCTTTTATTTTTAGTTGACATCTAATAATTGTACATATTTATGGGATACAGAGTGATATTTTGATACATGTATATACAACGTGGAATGATTGAATCAGAGTAATTATCACATTCATCACCTCAGTTATCAATTCTTTGTATTGTGAACATTCAAAATTCTCTCTTCTAGCTTTTTGAACATAAAAACTAAATTATCGTTAACCATATTCACCCTACTGTGCTGCAGAACACCACAACTTATTCCTCTGATCTAGCTGTAACTTCATAGCTGTTAACTAACCTCTTCTATCCTTCACTTCTCCAATCCTTCCCAGCCTCTAATAACCACAGTTTTACTCTCTACTTTTATGAGTTCATTTTTTCCTGGTTCTGACATATGAGTGAGAACATGCAGTATTTATCCTTACATGCCTGATGTATTTTACTTAACATAATGTTCTCCAGGCTCATCTATGTTGCCGCAAATGACAGGATTTCATTATTTTTACAGCTGAATAGTATTCCATCGTGTATATATACCACATTTTCTTTATGTATTCGTCTGTTGAGAGACACTTAGGCTAATTCCATATCTTAACTATTACAAACAGTGCTGCAATAAACATGGAGGTGCAGTTATCTCTTTGATACTGATTTCCTTTCCTTTAAATAAATATCCAGTAGTGGGATTGCTGGATCATATGGTAGTTCTATTTTTAGTTTTTCTTCTTTAAATTTTAATTTAATTTAATTTTTATTATTTAAAGGTAATGAATATTTTTAGTTTTTTGAGGAACCTCCCTTCTATTGTCCATAGTGGCTATGCTAATTTACATCCCTACTGAGTATTGCATGAGAGTTCCCTTTTCTCTGCACCCTCTCCAACATTTATTATTCTTTGTTTTTCGGCTGATAGCCATTCTAACTATGGTGAGAAGATATTTCACTGTGATTTTGATTTGCATTTCTCTGATAATTAGTAATGTTGAGAAATTTTTTAATATACTTGGCTATTTGTATGTCTTCTTTTGAGATATGTCTATTCGTATCGTTTGCCTATTTTTAATCAAATTATTATTTTTTGCTGTTGAGTTGTTTGAGTTTTTTGTATATTCTGGATATTAGTCCCTTATCAGGTGTTTGGGTTTTCTGTTTCTTCCTGGTATTGAAAAAGGAGGTATTGGTAGGTTATATGTGTCCAGGAATTTATCCATTTCCTCTAGGTTTTCTAATTTGTTGGTGGATTGTTGTTCATAATAGTGTCTAATGATCTTTTGTATTTCTGTAGTGTCAGTTGTAATGTCTTCTTTTTTGTTTCTGATTTTATACAATTGGGTCTTCTCTTCTTTTTTAACTTAGGCTAGCTAATGGTTTGTCAATTTTATTTATATTTTCAAAAACCCAACTTTTCATTTTGTTGATCTTTTATTTTTCTAGTCTATTTCATTTAGATATTTATTTATTTCATATTTGTTATTTCTTTACTTCTACTAATTTTGAGTTTGGTCTGTTCTTGCTTTTATAGTTCCTGAAGGTACATCATTAGATTCACCAATACAATGGTTTTAATAGAAACCATTCTACTTTGTTTATGTAGGCGTTTATTGCTATAAACTTCTCACTTACTACTGGTTTTTCTGTATGCCACAGGTTTTGGTATTTTGTGTTTCCATTTTTGTTTATTTCAAGTAATTTTTTTGATTTCCTTCTTTATTTCTTCATTGATCCAGTGGTTTTTCAGGAGTGTTATTTAATTTTCATGTATATTTACAACTTCCAGAGTTCCTCTTGTTGATTTCTAATGTTATTCCACTGTGGCCTGAGAAAGGTACTCAATAAGATTGTAATTTTTCTTATATTTATTGAGATTTGTTTTGTTGGTTAACATGATTTTTCCTGGAGAATGTTTCATATGCTGATGAGAAGAATGTATATTCTGCAGCTATTGAATTAAATCTTCTGTAAATATCTGTCATGTCCATTTGGTCTGTAGTACAGTTTAAGTCCAATGTTTCTTTGTTGATTTTTCTGTCTGGGTGATCTGTTAGTTGCTGAGAGTGGGGTGTTGAATTCCCCAACTATTATTGTATTGGAGCCTATCTGTCTTTAGCTCTAATAATATTTGCTTTATATGTCTGGGTACTCCAGTGCTGGGTGAATATATATTTACAATTGCTATATACTCTTGCTGAATTGAACCCTTTATCATTATATAAGAACCTTCTTTGTCTCTTTTTGTGTGTTCACTTAAAGTCTATTTTGTCTGAGGTAAGTATAGCTCCTCCTATATACCTTTTTTCCATTTGCATAGAATACCTTTTTCCATCCCTTCGCTTTCAGTCTATGTGTGTCTTTACAGGTGAAATAAAGCGAGTTTCTTGTAGCCAACCTATAGATGGGTACTTTTTTTTTTTTAATCCATGCAGCCTGTGGTCCCCAGCCTCCAAGCCGCAGACTGGTACCAGTCCATGGCCTGTTAGGAACCAGGCCACAGAGCAGGATGCAGGTGGGTGGGTGGGTGCATGAGCGAAGCTTCATCTGTATTTACAGCTGCTCCCCATCACCCACATTACCTTATAAGCTCCGCCTCCTGTTAGATCAGCAGTGGCATTAGATTCTCATAGGAGTGTGAACTCTACTGTAGACTGCAGGTGTGAGCCCAGTCCTCAGGCTCTGGATGGGGCATGCAGACATTAGTGGTGGTGGTGGTGGGCCAGGTGGGCTAGTATTTGGGCCCCTTGGAGGTGCACACAGGCTGTGGTGGTGTCTGCAGTGGCCCATATGGTCAGATTTTGGGTCTCACACAGCATGCATGGATGTGCAGCAGCCCTGCTACTGGAGGAGGTGGGTCACTGTTGGTGATGGCATGCTCCCTGTGGGCTGGTCCTCCAGCCCCCATAGGGTGCACATGGGTCCTAGCAATGGTGGTAGTGGCCTTGGTGGGCCAGTCCTCAGGGCCCCAGGTGAGGCACACAGGTGTCAGCAGTAAGGGTGGTGTGCCAGGCAGGCTGGTCCTTAGGCTCCTGGGA
The DNA here is from genome assembly GCF_000956105.1 of Propithecus coquereli. Lineage (NCBI taxonomy): Eukaryota > Metazoa > Chordata > Mammalia > Primates > Indriidae > Propithecus > Propithecus coquereli. Next base: position 1,283,568 of record NW_012142746.1, read on the forward strand.
AGTACACACAGGCTGCAGTGGTGGCTGCAGTGGCTCAGGTGTGCCAGGCTTTGGGTGTTGGGTGGCACACGTGGGTGTGCAGAATACTCACCACTCAAGAGGGTGGGGCCACTGTTAGTGATGTCTGCCCTGGAAGACAGTTTTCAGGCTCTGGGGAATGCATGCATTGGTTCCCTATGTCCTGGGGCCAGCCTCCCTGATGTGCTGGACTGCCTGTTCCCTGGGATGTAGAGTGCTGCATGGGCTTAAGTACAGGGGACACAGCCTCTCTGCTGGATCAAGCAGGTATGGTGACACTGCAGACCCCTGAGTAGATATGGAAGGATGTCAGTAAGGCCCCAGGGAGGTGGAGATGCAGGGTTTGTTGGGCTCTAGGACAGGATGTATTTTGGCATTGGCTCTGTTCTCAAAATGGTGCCGTGCTGCAACAACTTGGGACCTGGGTGGGATGGGATGGGGCCCAGCACAAATTCCTTCTCAGGGGTAATGTAGGTGTGCAGACTTTGGGTAGCTCTCCCTGTACTAGGCTCAGGGCCTGCAAGGGCCTAAGGACTCTCTGTAGCTAGGAATGCTGGAGGGGAGTGGAAACATGGACTGTTGAGGATCGTTCACTTGCCTTTCCCTGCAATGGGCTGTCCCTCCTGGCTCTGAGCCACTTCTGGCTGGCTGCTGTACTTCCCTCTCCATGCTGCCATCTCAAGGGTCCATGCCTCTAGGACTCCTGTCACTTCCCTACTGAATTCTGCCCTTCTGGAGGGTGGGATTAATAATGATGTAATGTCAGAGCTGGGAACTCCTGAGGAATCATCATTGTGGTTATGCCCTTTCCACTCTCCCTCTCTAGGAGGGTTTAGAGTCCCTAGATCCACAATCCAAAGAACATTGTCAACAAATCTCTCAACTTAACAGTTATATAGAGGTGTATTCTCTCTTCTCTAGTGATCACAGTCTAGTGGGAGAGGGAACAGAGCAAATGATAACTGCTATGACAAAAGGAGGTACGGGTATTATGAGAACAAAAAGGAGGGTATCCAACGTGGGTTGAAAGTTGAGAGGATCAAAGAAAGGGGCTTGGGATTGAGGGATGAAAAGAGTTCTATTGATCTTCTTTACAGAGCACAGGGAACATTTGCACAAAGGCAGAGAGGAATGAGAATTGTTGCACTACCAGAGGGCTCAAACTTGAGCATGGAATGCATCGTGGGAGGTTAGCACTGGAAGGCAGGCAGGAGCTAGATGCCAAAGCCCTTTTTATGATATGTTGAGGGGTTAATATTCACTGGTCATGGAGTTAGAAGATACAGGTTCCAGTTCTAGGCTGCTGGCACTAGTTATATAATTTTTGTGACCACTCTCTTTGGGCCTCAGTTTTCTCATTTGTAACCAGGGAGGATTAGCCCTTTTTGAGGGGCTAGTTTTAAGCTGTCTAGGATCTTTGTGGCAGAATTTTTAGTGAATTGCAGCCCTTCTTGCCCTGCTCTTCTTCCTGGTCTGCTTTTGTCAGAAAGTCGGTCACTGACCATGGTCAGTTGTCACTGTATTTGTGGAAAGGAGCTTCCTACCTTATCATCTTAGGAAAGTCCACTTTTTTCCTGAGCCCTTGGCCTTTGTGTTAGGGTGGAACAAAGAGCTGTTGCAATGTCGAACTGGAGTCATTAGTATTCAAACCTTTTCCCTGTTCCATGCTGTGTGGTCTTTTTCATATTCATATGACTTTTCTGTTTTCATTGGACCAAATACAATGAATTTAATGTACTTTTTATTAAATTCTGCTTCTTACTACTGGAAAGAATTCTTCCTCCTCTCCACTTTCTGGTTTTGTGCATATTGCTAAATACTCAGGCTTTTAAAACACATTTTGTGGTTTTTTAATATTTTCTTATGCCTTGACATGGTATAAATATTTTTAAGAAATTAAAAAATTAAGAAACCAGAAAAACATAATTAACACTTGTGTTTTCACCACCCAGAATTAAATGCTATTATTTTTTTTTCTTTATTTGCTTCAGGTCAAATTTTAAAATTTCAATACAATAATAAAATCACTTCAGATAAACATAGATTTTCTTTGATCATTGTCAAAAGCCTGTTCTCCAAATCACCTTCCATGTAATCCATCTCCAAATTTGAAATGCGTCCAATGTACAATATCTACCTCAATTACAAATATCCAATGTACACATGTAGAGTTTCATAAATTAGTATTTTTTGGTGTTTTAATTTTTTTGTATTGTATACCAAGGAATAAAGTTAAGAATTAAAGTTCTATCAGTGGGAAACTAAGTAAACAAGGATTAAGAAAACAGTCAAGTGGCCATTAGTGGCCATTGGATTGTTTTGCTGGACATAGCTCCTGGCCTTGGGTTACTTTTAATGAGCTACTCCTATTCTAAACTCAGTTTCACCTTGTACCTGTCAACATCAGCTAAGGGGACATTTGTCTTTTCTTTATCTTCAATTCAGTGCCCTAACAGTCTTCTTATTAGGGGGACACTGCTCAGTGGGTGAGATACGGCTTTGCTTTCCATATGAAAACAAAGAAAAAAGGTTTTCCTTGTTTCCATCTTCTGAGAACCAGGGGTTGATGGATTCAGATGATCCTGTGCATGAGTTCCAATCTTAAGAAAGTGAGGCAAAGACTCAGGGACAGTTGAAAAATTATTCCTGATTGGATGTGCAAGAATAATAAGTGTTGGTGACTTCTCCGATTTATTTTCAACGGTAAGTGTCAGGTACTTGGATACACGATACCTCTCTTCATCCTTGTGATAACGTTGTGCATCTGAGTACTCTTTGTTACTCACTTTACATATGAGGAAACCGGGGGTGAGATTTTAAGCAATTTGTTCAAGTTTACTAGGAAGGCGTGTTCCTGGATGAAACCCCAGGCATTTTGGCTTCATAACTCAGGCTTGGCATCTCGAGTATCCTCAGCAAAATTCCAGAAATATCAAATTCAGTCAAACGGTTCCGATTGTGTAAACTAAGGCATGCTTCCTTATGTCCAGCCTTTCTTAGTTCCTGCATAACATTGGAGCTGAACCCTCTAGCCTCCCAATGATTCATCAGTTCGTTAATGAATGTCTTTCTTCCTTAAGTTAGCCAAAGTTGGGTTGTGTTGCTTGCAGTGAAAAACCCTGATTGGTACGTAGGCGTCTGCTTCCAGTTTCTTGATTGTATAATACTGATCCTAATTTATTTCCAGGAAACTGCTTAAAATATCATATTAAGTCTAAACTTGATATTGCAGGTTAAGTTTTCATTCTATTCAAGTTATGACTTCTATATACCCTCTTTATGAGTAATATTAATATATAATTTAAAAATATGAGTCAATCTTTCTTCCTTCTTATTTTGACAAACCACTTAATTGGTGGATGCGGTTGGTAAAACAATGGTCTATTAAGATATCCAAGACCTAATCCTTGGAACCTGTGAATGTAAATTTATATGGCAAAAGGGACTCTGCCAGTGTGATTAAGTTAAGGATCTTGAGATGGGGAGGTTATCCTGGATTATTTGGGTGAGACCTATATGAAATCACAAGCATCTTTATAAGAAAGAGAAGGAGGGAGATTTGACTTCAGAAGTGTGATGTCAGAAATAGAGATTAGAGTGGTGTACTATGAAGATGGAAGAAAGGGCCTAGGTGGTCACTAGAAGCTAAACAAGGCAAAGAAATAGATTCTCCCTGCAGAGCCTCCAAGGAGGAACCGGCCTTGCAATGCCTTGGTTTTATCCCCATCAGACTGATGACCTTTAAAACTATGAGAGAATAAATTTGTGTTTTTTAAAGCCATCGAACTCGTAGTGGCAACAGGAAACAGACTGTTGATGAAATGAGATCGTCATTTTTGTAGACTTGCGGTTGGTATAGAAAACTGAGCATGTTTTGGCTCTATTATGTTTCTAGCCTGGGGAGGATTGATGACAACTCACACACGTGCATTGTAAAGTGTTCAGGCAGTTAGTGGAAAAATTGTGTCATGATTTCTGTGGTGGAGAAGGCAGAGCACTTTTATGGCCAATGGATTTTTCTTTTAAGGTGAATGATATGAAAACGCCAACTGGCATAAGCTTGATCAATTGCAAAACTTCATATCTCAAATTGTCTTATGATTTTTTTCCATGAAGTGTCATTAACAATGTTTCTGCCACCAGTTTCTAGTGCCGAGAGTCATTTAATGTTGATGGGAGCAGCAGGAATTGTGTTTGGCTGGAGTGTCAATGTAATGTGACCTACATCTAAAGAAAAATCCCAGGGAAAATGTCTGCCCAAAGTAAAGCTTTTTGTTGTTGTTCTAAGTGTCATTCGTCCCTTAGAGAAGGGGAGAGTAAATTAATCACTGTGGCTGAATCATTCGAAAGATTACAAGGCTTCTAGACTATAGTTCCTGTGAAAACTATGCCCCTTGAAGGTACTATATGCACTTGATAAGGTTTTGTACATTTAATAAAAATGTTATAAATATTTTAAGTGACATGGGGTCTTTTGTTGGGAGGGGACAAAGGAGCCCTGTGGTTCTATTCACAAGAGTGTGTGCATGTGCATGTGCACGCGTGCTCGCTGGTGTGCACACGTGTGGATTGGGAATGGTGGGTGCATGGGGCGGAGTGAGTGAATACCTGTTAGAATTCCTTTGAATACTGTCTCAATATATTGCTATTGTTAATAAAATTATGGATGGTGCACCAAGCAGAATACATCTCAAATAAATGGCTTCTAAACTGATATTACAGAGATTTCCAATATCAACGTGTTTCTGTTTCACAGTGTGCAGATAACAGGAGGGGAGACACGTCTAAAGGTCATTGCTTATGCTGTAGTTATATGTCTTACAATGCCTGACTGATGTTTTTAAAAGAGTGGCTGAATACTTATACCATCCAGGATGGATATTCTCTCAGATGCTGACAAACACACATCTATCTAGATAATGGAACCGATTCTTTTTTTTTCTTAATGTGTGTTTGTTCACATAAATACAACACATAGAGCATTCAGCTGTGACTCATGAATAAATCTTGAAGATGCATGAGAAGACACAGCATTCAAATTTGATTTTCGAGTAAGGGCAGAGAGAGAGAGAGACTGAGAGAGAGAAAAAGGAAGGGAAAGAGGGAGAGGGATCCTTCATCGGGAAGAATACTATTTTATTTTAAATTCTTTTGGTTCTACTAGGGAGGTGAGGTTGTACATGATGGAGAATTTACGTATCTTAGATTCAACCATTGTTCATACAGGTCAAACATTTTGTGATTTTGTTGTTATTGTTGCTGTTGTTACCGTCATAGCATCACGATCTTTGCCATCTAGCTAAAGGAAGGCCATTTTGCTCAGTCAATTTAATGAATGACACCACATCGGGCACTTAAGGTGTGCTTGAGTTCAGCTCTGCAGGATTAAAGAAAAATGTTGGTTCCTCTCCACAAGTTACTAGGGAGTTAGAAGGTAGAGAGAGTAAATACAGTTCTCTATTGCGATCAGCACAGTGATGCGACCTACTTGCCCTTTCCTTCTCCAGCGCCCCCTGTGGGCAGTGCTCCTTGCTCAGGCCTCTCCTTTCCTCTGACCTTGGATGCGTCAGACTCCAGGAAACCACTACCAATGAACTGAAGATGACATTCCCAGTACAACTCTTCTGCTCTCTTGTTCTCAGGTAGACAGGTCACTTAACCTTATTAGGTAAGCTTATTTATTTACCTGCAAAATGATGAAAAAAATACCTACCCTCAAAGGCACTAGTGAAATAACGTAGGTGACAGTTCTGAGTTGTTGATGGGCCAGACACAGGTGGCTGAATGAGATTGGTGCAAGTGAGCTAACTTGTGAGTGATATTGTGATCAGTAACAGCTTCTGATCAGCCAGAAGTTAGTTTTAAACCAAAATTGCTCCCAAAATGAGGAATGTCCTCTTTAATTGTTTATTTACTCATTAATTACTTTATTATTTTGATAATTCAACAAAGTGTGCACCTACTATAGACCAATGTTTGTGGAGGAGAAATGCTCATGATACACGCTATTTTATATCTTGAAATTATCTGCAACTTTATATTAATTAGCATTTAAGTTCAATAAATAGGGCAAAAGCTCTCCATGCTAACCCAGTTTGGTACAGTCCTAAACACACCTGCGTCACAGATCTTCCTTAAAAAAAACCAGAAAAAGCTGGAAACACCATAGTGCATCTGTTTGATGTGCAGATGGGATATATGTGACTTTTCAACACATCTTTTTGTTAAGCTGTGGGGACAAGAATTGTCATTGAGCAGATTGGAAGTATTCCTCTGTAGCATTCCCTTGGCACCTGGTAATTAGGCAAGTCTCCTGATAAATGAGCATTTTAGAAATGACATGTTTAAAACAACAGTGTATGCCAAACATCAAAAATATTTTCTGTTTTAGATGCCTGGTGCTTATGGAATCATGACTAAAGGAGTCAAAATGGCAATAGGATTTCTTCTGCATAGGTGAGCACGCTCACATAGTCAGCTTTCATGATACAAGCATGGAAGTCACATTTAAAATGATCCTATGAAGCCAGGAATGGTGGCATATACTTGTAGTCCCACCTACTTGGGAGGCTGAGGCAGAAGGATCACTTGATCCCAGGTGTTCAAGGCTATAATGCACTATGATCGTGCTTGTGAACAACCACTGCACACCAGCCTGGGCAACATAGCAGGACCCCATCTCTAAAAAAAAAAAAATCCCATGAAATGATGAAAATTTCATTCAATTTGTTTTTTGTGGCGGTGAAAAGAAGAGATAGATTAAGAAGGTGCGAGAGAGAAAAATGGTATATTCATTTAAAATGACAAAATTTTACTCAGTTTCTCTATCAAATAGGAGTAATAAAACCTCCTGTGTCTTACAGAGTTGTTTTGAGGTATAAGGTGAGTAAGAGATTTAAAGTTCCTTGGAGAGTTAGAACACATGGAGTGTGTTCTGATACCCCCTTCAGCTCTAGCTTAAAGTGATATAAGATAATGTGTTTGTAGGGACAGAAAGCAGAATGGGCTTCAAGTTACTAGAACAGTGCTTCCCAAACCTTTTCTCAGTACCCCACTCAACAAAGGTACCACGTGTGAGTTAAATAGACCCACAGATGGAGGGGGGCAACAGGTCTGGGGGCTCTGCCCACCTCAAGCCAGCAGGTCTTCCTGCGAGAGGCGTAGATCAGCTTCTTGGTACACCTGTGCCCCAGGGGTGACTTGGCTGAGCTTCGGGAACCCTCACTCTCATGGGCTCCATCCAAGGTCCTGCGTTTAATTGTATATCCCCAGTTTTTAATTTATTTTCTTTTAAAAGATTCCCCAAATTGTATAAGGTTTCAGGTACCACAATACTGGTTTCTACCCCTGCTTCAAACTCATGTATGGTACACTTGCCCGGAAGTTCGGACCTGTGGTGTGTTTAGGCTGAGTCCTATTTGGCAATTCATTCAATAGCCATGAGGGGTGTCTGGAATATAAAGGTGGTTGAGCTTCTCTACATATGGAGGTTTATCCCTTTGCTGTTTAAAGTAAATGATTAAATGCTTTAATTAATTAATATGGGTGTGAACTGAGCACTAAGTATATCTGTACAGCATTCTAAAACACTAAAGTAATAACCCTTTGGAGCAAGGGTTTGAGAAATAGAATATATGTACTGGTTTTCCATCTCTTCTTAGGAATGCTCTTACTACCTTCTGCCACTAGTTAGTGTAATACATCCTGTATTTTAACTCCCTCTTACAGAGAGGATAACAATTGAAAGCAAGTTCCTGATCTACAACCTCTTCATTAGGTATTTAAAGCCTAGAAGTCTCTCTGTCATCTAGGAATCTGGACCTATCACAGGCCTCATTTCCGGATGCCACTTGATAGGACGGTAAGGGTCTCAGGTCTCAAGCAGGTCTCCTCTCTTTCTGTTCAGTTAATCCCAGAGCAATTTTACTTTACATGAAACATGTAAAGTAAGTAGAATTTGTCTTTGTTGTTGTTCCACTTTTCTTCTCAAGATCCTCTTATCTCTTTAACATCTACTTTGTTCAGTTTGCTTTCAATGAGTCATGGAATCTCAGCCTTAGGGGGAAATTGAGGATTATTATAGCTCAACCCTTAGCTGATTCTTAAATGATCTAGATGGCATTTTTTGATGAGTGGGGGCCATTAGCTACCTGGACACATCCGGTGATGGAGAATCTCCTGCCTCCATCTGACTTTGCTCTAATGGTAGGACTGGAATTTTTTACATTTGACTCAAACCATTCTCCTTCCCCATGCATTAGAATATTCTACTTCTCTGTTCACTGGCTTCATCACAATTCTCCCTGTATTTTGCTAGTATTTCTACCAAGGTGCTAACTGATGATTTAAGCTCTTACATCTACAAGGCCTATCGTCCATGAACAGGAAACTTTAGTAGAAAAAGAAATATGTAAAATCTCTGTAAGAACTTCCTCAAATGATTAATATCAATGAAATTCCAGGCACAAGCTTAAAAGGAGGAGACTATTCCTTGCTCATCAATTGTGTCTTGGAGGATGCTACCTCGTGCCTTTCTTTGTCTTGCAGCAACACAATAGGGAGCTTCAGAGGGACATTGGGAGGGTTCAGGAGTAGAATTGACAAATTCTGCTTTGAGTTAGACCTAAACAAGATACAAATTCTCTCTAGAAGTCTCCTATTTTCTCATGGAGAGGTTCATCTCAATTTCAAAAGCACCCTCCAGCAGTAAAGTCCTATAAGTTGGGGTGCCCCAATTATTATCTGACAGAGAATTCATTTAGATTTACAGGTTACAGAATTCTAGTCCTCACCAATTCAGCACAAGTAGAACACTGATTTTGTATATACTTGAGTGACTGTAACCTTTGAAAACTATTTGCTGCAATATAGTCACTTGGAAGGTTGTGTTTCTCTAAAATCAAATCACTTTGTAGATGCTAATTTTCATTTCTGGTAAGTACGTGTTAAACTATTTCAATCTGTGTTGGTATTAGATTATTACATATCATAAGAGAGCTGTCAGAGATGTGTGAACAAAATCATGAATTACAATAGTTTACCTCTAAACAGTCTATTAATATAGTCACATAGCACTTAGAAGTCTTTCTTTGCACCTCAACTGTGTCAACGCAGTAAAAATTAAAAACTAATTATGTGCATGTCATCAGTACCCATATTTGTAATTAATTTTGATTTACAGTACACTGAATAATAAACCAGGTTGAAATTTTAACAGGTTATGAACAGTCCTTAATGTATTCCTTCTCTATTGTGTCATTCATTTTTAGAGTATATTAAATGAGTTTTAATGTGTTTAAAAGCAGATTAAAGGCATGTGCAGCTTAGATAAATCCCAGTGAATGTGATTATTTAGCAGCAATGCAGATTGTTCTTATAGCCTTCTCCTTCGGTCCATTGTGATACACTATATTTCAAAAGATGAAAAGAACTCTGGAAACAATTAATTTCTGTGAATTGAATTAATCCATGAGGACAGAGATGGTCCTTGGGAGTCATGAATTGTGATGGAAGGGGAGGACAGTGAAGGTACATCCTGGGTCACGTTCCCTCCAGGGTGACACAAAACAATGATGATGTGTAACTTTGTATGTGAATAGAGGGGCCAAATGAGATAATATATTCAAGCCATATTAGTGACACTATACAACATTATAGAGTGCTGACTCCATTTCTAGAATATAAACATTCCCCCCATCACCAACAACTAATCTTGGCAGCTCTACAATTAGTAATTTGTTCTTTGGTGTGTGGAAAGATCTAGGTTCTATACATTGCAGTAGCTAGCCAGGAGCAATTAATTGTTGTGTGAATACTTCAGTGAATAAGCATTAAGTAGTTCTGTGGTGTCCTGAATCTGATGTTCTAGATCAAACCAGAATTATAGCTCTCCTCTCTATTGCCCTATTTCCCATTCTTGGCTTTCGTTTATTCTTGTCCTTTCACAAACATGGAATACCCATCTTCTGTTCCTGCTTAACCAAGTCGCAGCCATTCACTGTAGGTCATTCACTCCTCACGGTTCAGCTCAGAGGCTTCCTTCTGTCTGTTCTAGTCTTTTTGGTTGCGGCAGCAATAAGAACTCTCTCCTTCCTCAACTCTCTTGAAGCCCTCAGTATCTCTTTGGCACGTGTAATGATGTGGCATACAGCTGACCAAAATCAGTATTTTCAGAATTGAATTTAACAATCTGAATCAAAACCAGCCCCCTAAGGATAGTGAACAGGATATCATAAAAATTAAATTTCTAGTTCTTACAAAGATTCTATTAAAAAAATATGATACAGGCTGGGCGTGGTGGCTCACGCCTGTAATCCTAGCACTCTGGGAGGCCAAGGCGGGCGGATTGTTTGAGCTCAGGAGTTCGAGACCAGCCTGAGCAAGAGTGAGAACCCGTCTCTACTTAAAAAAAAACAAAATAGAAAGAAATTGGCTGGACAACTAAAAATATATAGAAAAAAAATTAGCCAGGCATGGTGGCGCATGCGTGTAGTCCCAGCTGCTTGGGAGGCTGAGGCAGGAGGATAGCTTGAGCCCAGGAGTTTGAGGTTGCTGTGAGCTAGACTGATCCCACAGCACTCTAGCCTGGGCAACAGAGTGAGACTCTGTCTCAAAAAAAAAGGTATGATACAACTTGCACATATTTTGAAGAAATTAACTGGTATAGGACTGTCACCAAGGAAGGCGTTCAAGTGCCAAACAAGGTTGCCCAAGACTACAAAACACTTTCCAGAATAGGAGAACTTGGCTTCATGCTATCATGTTTTCATTTGAGCATGCACCCTCAAATGACACCCTAGATCTGTCCTTAGATCTGTCCTGAGGTCTTGATCTGTCCCATTCTAAGGCCTCTTCACCTCCATGCTACACTGCCTCACCAGACATTGAGTTCTTGGGGATCGGGGCCTATTTCATGAGTCTCAGTGTCCGAACACCAACACTTCCTACAGTCGATTAAAACAATGGCAGAAGGAATGTTCTTCTCTTCTCTCCTCTACCCTTTTATTATAAAATATTTCAAAAAAGAAAAGTATAAGAAAAAAACGTGAAGAATATCAATCTACTAAACTGTAGCAAAGAAAAAAATCAGATATAATTTAAATGTCTATCAAAAGGTGAGTGGATAAATTATGGTATTTTCATATGATAGAACATTATTCTAGAGTTCTTCTAGGCTTTACCCAGAAAAGTCAAATTGGGTTGTAGCAATATACATTCCCACCAACACTGAATATGTTTCCATAACCTCACCTCTTCCCCAGGGTATGATATTGTCTAATGTCATTTTTATGAGAAATTTCTTTTTTTACAATGCAGTCTTCTGGGAGTCCTTAAAACTTAATCATAGAGGATTATCAGATTCCTTTAACGTTTTATGTGGACAGTCATTAATATGTCTCATTTCTATTGCCTTCTGTTCATGTTTAGAAGCAAATTAAATGAATTAAAATAAGTGCCTTTTCAACAGGCTGCATCGCCTCTTACCCAACCACTATCAAAGTGTCCATTTCTGAGGTTGAAATTTCAGGCTCAAGTAAGAAAAGTCAGTTCACCATAATTCTATTACCCTTGACCACACTGAGGCATCGTAACATGAACCTTTCAAATCCATTCACTTCTCTCTATTCCCACTGCTAATCCCTTAGTCTGGGTCTCCATCACTTCTCATGGAATTTTAGCAACAGCATTCTAACTGACGTCCTTGCCCTTCTCCAATCTGTTTCCCTCACATAGTCCAGAATAATCTTTCTACAACACAAAACTGATATACTTAGAACTCTTTACTGACTCTTCTCAATAAAGTTCAAACACCTTGACCTGATCTGGCATCTGCTTGCCTCTCTGGCCTTCTTGCTAACTATTCTTCCCTCCACAGTCATTCTGTATTCTAGTTAAATGGAACCACAGTGATCCCCTCTTATCCCTGGAGGATATGTACCAAGACTCCCAGTGGATGTACCGGACCCTATATGTATTATAGTACTATGTTTTCCCTGTACAGTACGTAGAGTATATAGTGTGGATACTCTGGACAAAGAGATGATTCATATCCTGAGCGGGATGGAGTGGGACGGTGAGAAATTTCATCAGGCTACTCAGAATAGCACACAATTTAAAATTTATGCATTGTTTATTCCCGGAATTTTCCATTAAATATTTTTGGACCATGGTTGACCTCGGGTAACTGAAACTGTGGAGAGTAAAACCATGGATAAGGGAGACTACTGTACCAGCGTTCCTTGTTAAGCCAGTTTCCCACATCTCTGCCCTGTGCATGCTATTCTTGTGCTGCAGTGTCCTGTGCAAAGTCTTTGTTCAGCTACGCCTACTCATCTTCCAGGTCTCCAAATAAATGTCTCCTCCATTAGGACATCTTTCTTTACCCTTTCTACCCAACCCCAGGGAAGGTAAATGTCCCTCTTCATACTTCCCTGACACTATGTTATACCCCACTGATCACATTTCATTGTTGTTTTTCTCTTTCCATATCTGGTTTCCTTACTGGGAATTCAAGTTCTTGAAGACAAGGTTTGTCTTTTATTTATCTTCACATCTCTGATTCCTTGCACAGAATAGGTGTCCATTCAATGAAAGGGGAGTAATGATAAAGGTTTCCTTAACTTTGACATGTCTCACATCCCCTCAAGTCATGGGGCCCCATGGGGGTGGGCCCTCGATCCAGAGAGCTGACACCCCCCTTTGAAATCTCATGTGAGAGGACAGAAGATCTCCTCCTTTGTTTTCTCTGCAAGACCTTACAAGTCTCAACCTGCCATATTGACCTGCTTCAAATGTCCTATGTATCTTAAACTTACCATATTGTGGAATGTGTTTCTTCTAAAGTATTTTCATTAGTTTTTAAAGCCCACATGCATCTTAAAGAAAATGTAAGCCACATGTTTGACATTCATTTACACTTAACTACTTTTTTTCCTATAAAAAAGGAAAATGTAAATTGATGTTCAAATGCCTTTGGGCTTTTTAATAAATACAACTTTCAAGTCATTTTTCTTTCCATGGAATTATTACAAAGGAAAATGCCTTTGAACAATAGAAGGTCATGGATCAATCCCAAACTCTAAATAAGTGGTATTTTAGTGGGTTCCAAACTTGGTGAAAGCCCTTATCCCAGAGCTCTGAACCACACACATTTGTTCTCTTCATCTGTCAGAGGGAAAAGCGGAGAATACTGACCTTTTATGTATCTTCATAGCACTGAAGTATAATTTGTTCAAAGAAAGGGTTCTGTACTTAGAATCAGAACATATCTGGGTTCTAGCCTTGACTTGCATTAGAAACATGGCATGCTTTATAACATTGGTGGAAGAATCAAGTGGCCTGGATGTGAAAGTAAATGGATACAGTAAAGAGTACTGCTCATGGCCTGCTAGTGGGAAGGTGAATAAATGCAACCTCTTTAGAGGGAATGTCTACAGAAAGTTTGAAAAAATACACATGTTCCTTCACCAAACTACATACTTAACGAATGTTTATTGTACTAGAGGTTTTAATTGCAAAAAAGGATACAGTCAAAATGAACATAGTTGGGAACTAGTTACATAAATTAATGAAAAACGAAATGATTGTTAAAAATTATATACATTTATATATCTGCTTATATGAAAAAAGCACCAAAATATAATGCAAGGGTCAATGGATATTGAATTGTTTCATGAATTGAGAAAATGTGTGCGTGTGTATATATATATGCGTTTGCGTGTTTGTGTATACATATTTATTTCACAAGTCAATACTGAGTACCTGTTCTCGGTAGGATATATAAGAAATATACAAGTGATTACCTTTGAGAATGGAGCTTGGGAAAAGCTTTTAATTTCCATGTTATACTATTCTGCATTTGCATTTGCAGGCCCTGTTCATGTAGGGCAATGGGCTTACGGGACAGTTTTGCTTTCTTCTTTATATTCTCTACACACACACATGCAACACACATACACAAAGACATGGTTATTTAAATGATGTTTAAAGAAAGACAAAAGTGTACAGTCCAACAGAAGGGAAGATATGAGTAGAACCTCTGCCTTTAGCCTAGTAATAAAGACCCCAAGCTTCAGAGTAGACAGATTTGGGTCTTCATATGAGCTAAGGCCCCATTCTAGTTATTCCACCTGGGGAACATTACTCGAACTCTCTGAACCTCAGTTTCCCTATATGAAATTAGAGGCAATAACCTACCCTTTAGGAGAATTGTAAGAGTTAAATTATATAATAAATAATAATGTATAATAAATAATACATAAACCTGAATACAGCCTGCAACATGGTAAATCCTCATTAAGTTATGTTTATGGTTATTGTTTTTGTTATTATCATTATTATTATTACAATAAGTTAGCTAAACCCTTTAAACCTCTTTCTTCATTAAGAAGACGATTTCAAGGTGATTTAGTCTTCAGCGTTGTTTCAGGGCTAGTTTTAGAAAAAAGCAATGGGGAAATGTGCTTCTAGTACAGTTTAGCTGTTACAGCCAAAATGCTCAGACTGTTGGAGGTGTCAACCGAGTACATACGATGGACCAGATTTCATTTGAAAACACACTCCCCATCTACCATCCAGGGCCCTTAATATCAATATCATGTCCTTTGGAACCCCCAGCTGAGACATGGCTTCTTAACCATCTTATATTGTTCAGCTTTTGCATTTCCATAAGAAAAGCTCTAGTGCCCAGTTTGGACCCCAGAATTCCTCATCTCCAGATTAGTGTTCCTCAGTGGACCTACGTTTTAGTGCATCCCGGGAACAGACTTTTCTAGAGTTTGAAAAAGTTAAAGTGCACTCCTGACCCAAAACCATTTCTTGACTCTGAAATGAAATTGTTCCTGGAAGTGCTTCAGGGGAAAGATTTGGAGGAGCAGCTTTCCATTTTGCCTTGAATTGCAAACTCACATTAAAAAACATTAAGGATAATAAACTGGAAATTCAATTACCAGGCTTGAAGCCAGAACACCGCACACTCGATTTGGATTTGCATCTTAACTTATAGCTTGTTCTTGCCAATATTACTCACAATTCAGACCTTTGCTCATGGTATAAAAAGCACTTAGTGCACAGACGATTTCTCACCAAGTGCTTTTTGATGGACCTGCCCAAATGTCGATTTGGATGTGAGTTTAAATTAGGAAGAAATTTAAAATATTTCTCCTTTTTATTTTTATGTTTTTATTTTTGCACTCTGGGAATCCACTGTACTACATGACAAGAGTTTCACATTTCTACACAATGTTGGATGTCTCCTCTCGGATACCAATCCAGGTTTATATCAGGCCTACAGTCTGATTTATTTATAAAACTCTTATGTTGAGATGTTAATCACCTGTCCTAATGAGGTTGGTTTCTCATATGGGGGTTGGGTAAAGAATAAGTGGCTATCTTACAGCCCTGCCAAAGAAAGCAACTATAAGAATATGAAATTTTGTCTTGCCTTGATTTTTTTTCCAATGATTCAGGTACCCAGATGTGGGATTCCATGAATCTGCATAAATAACCCTAAAGGTGTCTCTTCCCAATTCCTGCAGAATGAATGGCATGCCTTAGCCATGAAGGGCATAGGCAGTATTCCCTAGGTCTGAATCCAGGCTCTGTCATTTATCAACTGTGTGAATAAAGACAAGTTGCTTGGACTGTTTGTGCCTCAGTTCTCTCATCTACAAAATTGGGATGAAGATGAGAGTACCCCTCTTATAGGGTTGTGTAATGATTAAAGGAGTTAATAATGCTTGCAAAACTCTTAGAATAGAGCTTGGCAATAGTAAACACTCAGTAAGTATTAATTTTTATTATTATCAGGTGTGACTCATAAAAGTTTTCAAGAGTAATTATATTATTCTGCTTGGGATGGAGAAAACAGTGGTTTCCTTTTAGGTGCCTCCCAGGATTTTGGCGTCTGTCTATAGCAGTGAATCTCACTCTTGGATGCACATTGGTATCACCTGGTGTCAAAGTATAATTTTCAAAAGTTAAGAACTTGATTCTCATACAAGTGTACAGTGAGTACTTGCCAAAGATTTATTTGATTCATTTAATGAGGGAACCAGCAGGATGAGTTTAAACTGGTTCAAAGACAATTAGAAAGAAAAGTAGATATAGGCCCTGAAAGAGTGCTGGAATGAGATTGCTAGGTTAGATGCAAAACTAGTTAATGTTCTGTGGAGCAAAAACCCTGTCATCTTGAAACTGCACAGAAATTATTAGCATCTCTACTTGGGAAAAAAGGTATTTATGTTGTTATTGAACCAAAATCTATTGCGTTGCTGCCAGACTTTTACAATAATGGTTGTCAAACTTGGGCATGTATCAGCATCACCCAAGAACTTGTTAAAATTATAGAAACCCAACCCCTATTCTATTTTAATAAACTTGGGCCTCTGTATTTTTTATTAGCTTTCTGGATAATTCTGTCACACACCAAAGTTTAAGAACCACTGTTCTGCAAGGCAGCATCTACTTTTACAGAGTTGTGAAGTATCCTAAGTAACTAGCCCAGTAAAAAGTAAATTCAATGAAGATACGTTACCCTAAAGAATCAGATGGTCTTTGGGTGGGCCTGGTGGACGTTGCTTCATCATGACATTGATAGGCTATGCAGTCATCTTTTAACTTATTTCCAAGTTTTGGGGATTTTTTTTTTAATCCCCAGTAACGTTAAAAAATTATTTATGGCTAAGCACCACCCCTAGCTTCTGATTAATTGATTTGAGGTGTGGCTTGGGAATCAAAGTTATAAAAATTCCCTAGGTGACGCTGATGTGCTGTCAAGGTTGAGAGCCTCTGGTTAAGTTTGCCTCATTTTCTGAACATGGTATGTGCTCAATATTATGTATTGAATTAAAGAGTTAATAAATTAAATTGAGTACAGACCAATTTGGATTGGCTGATGTTGGGATAGGCACAGAATTATTTAGCCAGTCTTCAATAGAGGTGGACTCTTCCACAGGGACAGCTACCCTCTTCTCAGTTTCAGAGAGACAGCAGAGAATTCTCCAGCTAGCATTCCTTCATGGCTGGCACCCTTTTCATGCTGCTACACCCCATTTACAGGTCTCTTGGATGTGACTAAACTGTCTCTTCCCCTACTCTAGACGAATTCTTCCTGTCAAACACATATATTCCTCTTTTCTTTCTTGAAATATGACTTAAATCTTAGTCATTTTCAAAAAGTCTTAAGAGGGAATCTTCTTTATGAGATAAAAATAATTCTTTTTTGGCTTCTGTTTTACTCTCACAACCTCAAAGGCTATCATAACAACCCAACTTTTTTCAACTCCAAGATTCCCGTATCTCCCCCGCCAGCTGGTGCTTCCTGTGCGGTGTTGTTGCAGGTAGCTGGTAAGGAGGGTGGTTTAGGAGGTGGGCCCCTGAGCCATCCTTCCCTTATTGCAATCTATTTATTTATTTATTTTTTGCCAAACTAGAAGCTAATGCAATCTATTCTCAAGGAGCCATCGGTCCTTCCCTTTGGTTTTCTTTATTTCATTCTTCCTAAGTTCTTTGCTTTCATTTGGACATTCTGTAATAGCAGTGAAAATTATTTTCACTACTATCAGCAGAATTCAAGCAGCTTGTCTAGATTCACACAGTTAATAAATGACAGAGCTAAGATTCACACCTAGGGAGTAGTGCTGGATGTAGGAAAATAGCATCAGTAATGCTTGGGTTCAAGATGAGACTCTGAGGACATGGGAGTTGGCTAGGACTCAAACAAAAACCACCATAATGGCCGAATTTCTCCACCTGAGACAAAGAAAGGGATACATTTCTGCTCCTGAGGGGAAGGAGGAAAGACAAAAAGGAGCAGAGAAGAGACAAGGTAACGGTGGAAGGCACGACATGACATTGAGGAGCCAGGGCAGAGCCTCTGGTGGGGGAGAGGGTGGCGCAATGTATAGGAGCAGACTAGCTTTGTTTGCACTCTTGGCATTGCTGTGGCACGAGTCCTACCTCTTTGCAACCCGGCTCCCCATGTCTTCACTAAAGTCTATTTCACGCATATGTGTCTGAGTCAAATATCTGTGCCTGTATAAATTATAAAAAGTAGCCCAGAATTTTACAACTGGAGTAAGGTGACATACTCCATACAACATACATGGAAACAACAGCCAAAGCTGAGAGGAAGCCGTGCTTGTGGAAATCTTGGATGTACTGAGGTACTGGAA
The DNA here is from genome assembly GCF_000956105.1 of Propithecus coquereli. Classification (NCBI taxonomy): domain Eukaryota; kingdom Metazoa; phylum Chordata; class Mammalia; order Primates; family Indriidae; genus Propithecus; species Propithecus coquereli. The sequence goes on from NW_012142746.1 coordinate 1,301,759, forward strand.
TGTGGTTCAGGGGAGTCGTATGTAGGATTACACTGAATTCACTCTTTCCACAATGATTTAATGGACAGGTGAAGAATGCGTAGATCTCTACCAGCCATTGTGCAGGATTCCAAGACCACTCAGATGCCTTCACCAAGGGAATGACAATCTAGTGGGAATGAGAGAGATATACAAAGAGACTTTAAATGTCTTAGAAGTGTAAAAAGTAAGAATAAGTTCAAAGTGAAACAGATCCCTTCTGATTACGGAAACTATGAAAGCTCTATGGAAGAAATAGTGACTGAGCTGAAATTTGAAAAATAAATAGTATTTGGATATGGAGAGGAGAGAACTATAATAATAATAATCACTCCATTTGTTAGACGGGGAAAATACACCTATGTAACCACCACCCCCTATAAGATATGCACAATATTCATTGCCTTAGAAAGTTTGCTTATGCCCCTATCCAAGTGATGCGCCATGACCCTTCACTCCAGGCAACCACTGATCTGATTTCTATCGCCACGAGTCAGATTTGCACATTGTGGTAAGTGTTCACTTGCGTTGTCTCATTTGATGGAAGTACAGGACTGTCTCCATTGGACAGATGAAGGCACAGGCTTAGTTTAGCAAGTAATTTGCTCCAAATCCCACAGCTAGAAAATGGCAGAACTGGGACTTGAACCTAAAGCTAATTTCAAAACCCACATTCTTTTCTAATTCATGGAGAGGATAACATAAGCAAGATGAAGGAAATTGTATGATCTATATGGATGATAGTAATTTGGCTGCAGTATAAGGTATATGATGAAAGTAAAGAAAATGTTAGCCACAATTTTGTGGTTTTTCTATGGGTCTCTCTTCCATTCAGAAGAAGGTTTGTGTGTATCTATAATCCTACCACATTGTAATAACTCTGACCCTTGAGCCTGCAGGCTTAAATCACCTTCTAAATTATTTTTACATGTCAAAGAGTGTCCTCTTTATGAGGCAGAGGATAAGTCCCAGGTGGCGTTCTGAAATATTAAGTGTCGACTTCATAGTATTTGCTGTTATTTATACATATGCATGTACACATTTGTACAGAAATAAATACACACCGTACACATGGGCATCTGTGCTGAAGTATGCAGCCAAGTGTCAGCACATTATCAGATTTAAATTAGCTGCCTGACTCTATTAATAGCCTGGTTTTCCAGTTTCTAAAATAAAAGATCCCAGAACAGCTGGACTAAAATCTGAGACAGAATGGAAGAATACAGCCCTGTAAGCAGTAGTAGTCTGTCTATAACTGCTAAATAAAGTTTATAGCTTCATAGGTTTGTGCAGAAGCCTATAAAAGAACCCTTGAAATGCTAAGTGCTTTTTAAAAACAGCATAATCTTCAAGCAATGAAAGGGATTGATTAAGCCTTATCAATCATGGGATTTTGAAAATCCCTCTGACATCCCGTTAAAATTTAAAAGTAAGGCTGAAGCCAGGAGCAGATAGGGTCCATGTTGGCCACATGGCTTAATGGAAGGGCAGCAAGATGCTTCCCACTCACCCACCAAAATTTCTTTTCTGCCAGTTTATCATTTCCAGAATCCCACCATTAAATGTTTGAACTTTTAAATGCATTATCTTTCACAATCTAGTGCAATATCCCTTCTAGACTTGACTCCTGCTGTCCCCTCCATGCCTACCTATGTCCCTAAGTACCACATGCTCCTGCTTCTTAGTTCCCTGAACATGCAGGACACTGTGCTTTGCTCTGTGGCTCAGATCATGCTGTTCACTCAACCCACATGTCCTTCCTTCCTCTACCTGGAAAAATGCTAGTCACTCTTCAAAGCTCATCTCAAACAATCCCTCCCCATAACATTTACAAGACACTCCTCCACTGCCTGCCTGCCTACCTGCCCAGGCAGAATAAATCATGTCTCTTCCCATAGAACTGTGCTCTTGATCTGCAGTGACAAAGTATCACATCCTTCCATGGTGTCTGCCTCTTGCTTGAGTGCGAGCTCCTAGCTCCTTGTGGCCTTAAAATGTGGGCTGGCAACATTGGTTTCACCTGGGAGATGATTAGAAAATCAGAATATCAGGCGCTTCCCCAGATCTACTGTATGAGAAACTCATTTTAACAATATCCCCATGTGAATTGATATAAACATTAACATTTGAGAAGGCTTCCCTAGAGGACAGAGAACATGGCTTAGTGATCCCGCGCTCCCTTACAGCAGCAAGCAGGTCATGTACTCATTCAACAAACAGATGCAAGGAACCGTATTCCAGACACTGTATTAAGAGCCAGTGATTAGAAAGATGACTAGGACATGAAACACGTGATATTAGTTACAAGTGTGGCTAGAGTTTAGGATCCCATAGACAAGACAGGAAAAAGCCAAGCCCATTGAAAGCCTTGAAAAGGTTTTATTAAATATGTCAAGCACTTTTTTGTATGTTTGCTGGCCATTAATCTGTCTTCTTGTGAAAAGTTTCTGTTCACGTCCTTTGCCCATTTATTGATAGGGCTGTTTGATTTTTTTCTCGTTGAGGGGCTCTATCAAAAAAATCCCCAAATAACAAATGCTGGCGTGGATGTGGAGAGATTCGAACACTCTTACACTGCTGGTGGGACCGCAAATTAGTACAGACCCTGTGGAAAGTAATTTGGAGATACCTCAAGAGATAAAAATAGAAATACCATTTGATCCAGCAATCCCACTACTAGGCATCTGCCCAAAGGAAAAAAAGACATTCTACGATAAAGATATCTGCACTCGAATGTTTATAGCAGCACAATTCACGATGGCAAAGATGTGGAAACAACCCAAGTGCCCATCAATACATGAGTGGATTAATAAAATGTGGTATGTGTATACCAGGGAATACTACTCAACTACAAAAAACAATGGTGAACTAGCACCTCTTATATTATCCTGACTAGAGCTTGAGCCCATCCTTCGAAGTGAGGTATCACAAGTATGGAAAAACATGTACCACATGTACTCGCCATCAAATTGGCACCAATTGATCAACACTAAGGTGCTCACACGGTACTAATACTCACTGGGTGCACGTCAGGTAGGGAGGATGGGGGGAGGGTATAAATCCACAACTAATGGAAACAGAGCACACTGTGTGGGGGAAGGACACACTTCTAGCCCTGGCTTGGGCAAGGCAAATGTATTACATGCAATCAAAATGTTTCTAACCCCATAATATCCTGAATTAAAAATAAATAAATAAATAGAAAAGGCTTTATGCCAAACACAGCTGCTGGGTGACAGCCTCCGATGGCACCTGGATCTGCAAGCTTATGAGTCTTCGTAAATATGAGATACCATTAGAGAGGTTAGAATTGAATTTTAGGGACCTTTCCATACTTTCCTTTTCTGTAAGTAGTGTTTAAAAATTAGGGAGTGTCAATATTTTAGGATGATTTAGAGCAACAGTCCCCAAATTTTTTAGCACTGGGGACGGGTTTCATGGAAGACAATTTTTCCACAGATCGGGGAGGGGTGCTGAGGGGAGAGGAGGGAGGGCAGTGGAGCTCAGGCAGTGATGCGAGCAATGGGGAGCGGCTGTAAATACAGATGAAGCTTCACTTGTTTACCCACTGCTCACCTCCTGCTGTGCAGCCCCTGGTTCCTAAGTTTCATGGAAGACAATTTTTCCATGGAATGAGGGGGTGGAAGGTGGAGCTCAGGCAGTGATGCGCAGCCTGGTTCCTAACAGGCCACAGACTGGTATCCAGGGCTTGGTCGGGGGGGTGGGGACCACAGATTTGGAGGAAAGCCATCACTGATGCCGTGAGATGGATATAAAACCCTCCAGAGACATGTTTTTCAGGCCTGAAATTCTTTCATCTGTAAAATGGGAATGACAGCATCTGTTTCCCTCTATTATTATTCATTCTGAACTTGAATAAACCTGAGAAGATTTAGCCTTACTAATTTTAAAGTAGCCTCTAAAAATGTAATTAGACTATAACCACCACAACAAAAAAAAATGAAAATACATTGAATTCTAAAGCATTATTAACAGTTCACATTGGTTACCTGAAATGTTAATATCCTTGTTGTGTGGATGAAGGAACAGAAATCCACAGGGGCGCTAACTGACCCAAATTCCACCAACGTCGTGGTCAGCGCTGGGCACTACCCCTGGGCCCTCCTGTTCCCCAGTCTGGCCTTTTCCCCACTGGGAGATATGCAAGGACTGTTCATTTTGACCTTCAGCCTGGTTGATAAAAGCTGTCATCCCCCTGAAACATGCGTATATGAACCGCGAGTTGTGCATTTATGTGACATCCTGAAATCTGCAGATAAACAATGATGATTGGAAACGGCCAGTGTGCTTTGGCAGATTTGAAATACCGTCATACTTAATATAAGTCCAAATGCTTCTCGTGATAAGCAGCATTCACTTACCCGAAATCGGGGCCCATGATTAACTGGCAATCGGCTGATATTAATTATGAGGCATGTCCTGTGAATCTCTCTGCCGACGGGACCCGGGGCAGGTCTGAGATCCGCCCAGGCCTGCGGGGTGGTTGAGTTGAGTCTGGAACACAGATGAGAGCTGGTGCTCTTGCTCCCCAGCTTGCATCCGCCTCCTTGTTCTGGCAGCCTCGACTGCATGTGTTTCAGACTCCATTTCCATCTTGGCGGGCTTATGTCCAGTGTGGCTGCACCTTCCCCTGGCAGGGCCCATCCACCAACCTTGCTCTTTTATCTCCCCCTGGGCCTCCAACATCGGAGGACTTGTACCTCCTTATGATCTGCTGAACATTAATATTCAGTCACTTGCTCCAGGGAGCCACGCTTCGCCGAGCGCATTTTCACCTGAAAGGAGTTGTTTAATATAAACATTTGGTTAATATTCTGTACATTCGAAAGTATTTTATCAGCATTGGTATAGGACCGAAAGTCATTTAAATTCAATGGAAACTGATTATGCGCCAAGAATCGGTCCTTTCCAAAAGAGTGTGTTTTCCCCCAGTATAATGTATACATTATAAAACTCACTTACACGGTTGATGGGAACACTTTGTGGACAAACCAGCAGCCCTGCATTTCATCTGAGTGAGTATTCATCAGCTCTGATGCTGGCGTTAAATGGGGGAAAATATTATACAATATTGCTTTAAAAACTGTCTAAGTATAATTATCAACATCTCTGGAGTGATAATAATTATCATAACAAGAGCTCATCAGAGGAAACACACGGTTTGATGAGGATCCTTTAGTCTTGAGTTCCTGCCCCTTGCAGAAAAAGGATGTAATAATATTCCTGTTCCTTTCTACCTCCTTAAAGAACTTTTTAACTCCGAACTCCCTGAATTTTACTTTTGGGCCATCTCAACATTTCTTGACATATATCTCCATAAAATTCATTATCCTAAAGAATTGTTAGGTAGACAATATTAGCAGCTCCGGGAAGGAGTAGAAAATAGATTCCTAGCTGGCTACTGAAATTTGTTTGAATTACATTTCAAACTTTTGGATAACGCCTTCACAAAAACTCTTGTTTCTTTCTACTTAAGGCATCTGTTGGATACTGATTTTTCTTTCAACTTTTTAAAACTGGGAAATATAACTTACTAGAAAGTAAATTTTATATATATGTGTGTGTGTGTGTGTGTGTATGTGCGTGTGTGTGTGTGTGTGTGTGTGTGTGTGTGTGTGTATAAAAGGAATAAAAGCCTATGTGGCCACAATCCAGGTCAAGCCTTCATTATGACCCTTCTTGCTAACATCTGCCTTCCTATATGATAGAGTAAATAGTGTCCTCAAGTGTAGCTGGAGTTTGTTCATTTTCAATGCTATAGAGTATTCTGATTATAAATGGATTTATTTATCCATTTTAATATTGACAAGTATTTGGGAAATTTCTATTTGGAGCTATTACAAGTGGTGCTGCTATGAGCATTCTCATTGGTGTACATGGACAGTTGTGCCTCTGGAGCACATACTTTAGAGTATGATTGTTAGGGTCATAATATTTACATTTCTTTAATTTTGTTGGATAGTGACCAACTATTTTCCAAAACGGTATCAACAATTTACATTCCTACCAGCAGCATATGAGAGTTCTGGATGCCCCACGTCTTCATTAATACTTGATATTGCCAGACTTTTAAATTTGAGCCAATCTGGTGGGTGTGTAGTGTTATCTTACTACAGTTTTTTTTTTTTTTTTTTTTTTTTTTTTGAGACAGAGTCTTGCTCTGTTGCCCGGGCTAGAGTGCTGTGGCATCACTTTAGCTCATAGCAACCTCAAACTCCTGGGCTCAAGCAATCCTCCTGCCTCAGCCTCCCGAGTAGCTGAGACTACAGGCATGCACCACCATGCCCGGCTAATTTTTATATATATTTTTAGTTGTCCAGATCATTTCTTTCTATTTTTACTAGAGATGGGTCTTGCTCGTGCTCAGGCTGGTCTCAAACTCCTGACCTTGAGCGATCTACCCACTGCAGCCTCCCAGAGTGCTAGGATTACAGGCCTGAGCCACCAGGCCTGGCCTCACTATAGTTTTAATTTGCATTTCTCTGGCTATGAATGAAATTAAGCACGTTTTTGATCTGTTAATTGACTATTGAGAATTCTTTTGTGAAGTGTCTCTTTAAGCCCTTTGCCCATATGCGTAGTGGGTTGTCTGATGGATTTGATGCCTTGATAAAGGAATGGCAACCCTGTCATTGTGTTTACAGTAGAAAATACTCAACATCATAATCTGGAGCTTTCACATAATTTAACCATGACAAAGACAACAAATTAGTGTAGATTGATTAGCTTGAGTCTGCTATTTCTCATATTCTCATGGATTTTCACAGCAAAGAAAATATGGATTATTGGAAAGGCCACTGGGGCCAGATCTCAACATGAAGAGCCCTTTGCTGTTTGGGCTGTTTTGGAAGGGCTCTGACTCCTTCAAGGACCATTTAGATTGCTGCAGCAGGGGTTTAATAACGCATGCCACAGAATTCCAGACAAAAATAAATTTTTCTATCAGAGAAAAGCCAACTTATTTACAGGACCTTGGAAGAATACCAAAAAGTAATCTCTTGGATACTTAAAACACTCATTAGTGCTTTAACAGTGAGAATATTCAGGTCCTAATTGGCAACATAACCACATACATGATTGTCACAGTGAGTCAGACCATGAAACACTCAGTCCAGAATTCCTTATGGAGAGAGAGAGTTTGGGCAAGAACATGCCCAACTCACCCTCTGAGATGTTGCTTCAAATGGTCCAGACACCTTCAAACTCTAGAGCTCATTCAGGCTCTACCTACTACAATTAAATTTGTGATCCCAGCATTTGCACATTCCGTCTGTATGTCTCAAATTGCAGCTCTCTAAGAAAGGTCATTGGTGACTCCAGTTGTCCCCTGCCTAAAACATATGTCCCTTCTGGACTCCACATCTTTAAAAAATCACCTCATAAGCCATTTTTCAACTTACAGAGGACTGTGTCTGGGTTAGGTGCTGCTCGGACTCCTGGAGTGGGTAGTGGCTTCTGTGTCAGAATCCCTCGCAAATGTGTTTGTTTACAGGCCATGGCCTGTATTCAGTGGCATGTATTCAGTGTTGGGCCCAGAAAAGAGGTTCATGTGACAAATCAATGCTAATAGGAATCTCAGAACATCCCCCTCTGCTCTCTCCTCCTTTTGTGATCGAATCAGTTGACTTGAAGCTGAACATATGGCAACTGCCATCATAACACAGAAATCATTCGCTCTGCCATGACAACTGAAGAATCAATGCACACTTATGGCTTGGACGTATTCAATAAATGCACAACGGCACAACGTATAGGAATTTTGTCTGTTTGTTTTTAGAAACATTTGGAATGGCAATAGAGTATTAATACCTTTTCCTTAAACACATCTCTCAAGTCTTGCTGTGAAGAGAGATGCTTAGAATTTCTTAAATATCTTGTTCTACTTCATTTCTACAGCAGCTTCTTAATGGAACCATATTCCATTCCCAAATTTCAGGGATGTTATTCATTTCTGAATGTGTTGAATCCAAGTCAATTTTCTCCCAAAGATCTTTAAAATTGAGTCACCAAATTAGCATTCCTTAGTTCTACACCCAAGGGATAGCACAGCGATTAGAAGAACAGTCCTGATGCATCTGACATCTATAGACTAAATAATTTGTCTCAGTAGTGATGCGAATAACAGAGGCATGCATTCTGTCTAGTGTTTTAAGGGTAAGTGTCTTAATTTTGTTCCTGTGTTCATCTTGGTGATGCATTCTTTTCTTGCTCAGCCCCAAAGGATAATTGCACCTTATTGTCCATATCAAAGTAGTTCCATTACATAAACGGTTGGAGGGGGGAGAAAAAAAAAATATATTTTCTGTGAGAAAGCATTGCCAGGGGCTGTTTCTTCAGACTTCACAGAACCTCATTCCAAGAAAAGCCAAGCCAAAGAACTAAGAGGAGCAATAGCTGGGACCAAGAGGCATGGAGGTTTGCTTTCTACTTCTGTCCTACTTTCGTTGTCTCCAGCCCCTCAAACAGAAGACAGACTGGGGTGCAGAGGGCCTTTCTGCGTGAAATCCATGTTCCTTTAACTCTCGGCAGTGTGCTGTTTTCTCTGTGTCGTGCTCACCCATTAGCATTTTAATTTAGCTACATATGGCACTGCTCTGCAGATGGATTTGCTTTCTTGCTTTTGTTTATCGTATGAGTGACAAACATGAGGGCATTTTCATGAAGTGGAAAAATGCCGTGAATTTGTGAAAATGAGGTGACTTCTCCTTGCCAAGCCCCAAGGAATGTGAATGCAGAGAAGGCTCTGACAAGGAACCACAAATGTTCCTGATATTAAAATGTTCAGGAGCCCGATCTGCTCAAAATGAGAAGGTTTGGTGGAGGCCTGGCGACCCAGACATGACCCTGAATTTCTCTCTCTGCTAAGTGGGATGTGGCTCATCTGACTCTTCAGGAAGTCGCTCCATCAATCCTTTCTTTAATGGGAACACTTCCTTCTTTCTGTGGATTTTGAGCAGCATTTTGAAATTAGACACATAATTTGCTTTGGGAACATAACGATGAGTTGGTAGACTGTTCGCCCTTATAAAACTATTTGCAGACATCAACGGGATTCTCTTTTATGAATCCATCACTCCTTGAGCTTTGTAAATTCTTACATTTACCTTCTACTCCCCAAGCAATCATTGATGGATTGGACCTATAAGTAAACAACGTTCCCATGGAAGGATTTCAAGTAGAAAAATGACAGTTTTAGGGATGGGAAGCATAAGAAACTATCTTATAAAGGTCATCTCTTTCCTATACACTGGATATTCGTAAGGACTTTGCCTTTGTTTAATATTTGTTCAGACTTCAAGCGATGTGTACAGTCTAGGTCAGGGATGGCTAATACTTGTTCAACATACTTCCAATCATCAATCCAGAGATCATAACAGACATAGCTAATCAAGCACAGCACTCTATTCTGCTGAGCTGTAACCATCCTCCGAGTGGAGGTTTTTCCAAGTTCTTGGTGTTCATCCGTAAAGAGTTTCAGGACGCACCACGTAAGCCAACTAAGCAACAGCTTTTATTGAAAGGAAAGTACACTCTCAGGAAAGAGAACACGCAGGCTCGAAAAAGAGCAGCTGCCCTGATAGGAAGTGGTCTTAGATCTTTCATGGTCTTACTAATTGAGGGCAGGAATATTCAAGACCAAGGGATTAGCTTTTACTAAGAATTTGGGTAGTAATTCCTAGAATTGGGTTCCTTTCCATGTTCATACTTTTTATGGTTGTCTTGGAACTGTCATGGTGATTTCAAGGGCAGAGAAGTTTTAAAATCACAATTTAAATGGTATTGTAATTAGCCAAAGTTCATGTAAGGTGACAGAGATAGCTGACAAGCCAGTTGAAGCCAGTTCTTGCCTGAGGTTATCAGCCCCTCTGGTTAGCTTCTGCTTGAAGTTTGTTTACTTTAACACCTGCACCCAATGTTCAAGCCCCAGCATCCCGTCTCAGCCCTGTCTCCTAGTCTCCTGCTCTAACAGAACCATGACAATCTCGGAATCCTTCTCAGGACAATACTACACACAGACTCTACCAGTTGATCAGAGTCGTGATGCAAGATGAAACAACCTGCTCTCTCGAGTCTGGGCTCAGCCAGTGATGTGATTCCTCTTCTTGGCGTGAGTGGCCAGATATAGGAGGCAACCCTAGTCTGGAAGATATAAATATTCAACTCTTCCTACGGTTCCCTTCTCCCTCTGCCTCTGGCGAAGCACTCCAGGAACAGGAGAGACATCTTTGGCCGGCAAACACAGTTTCTCCCACCTCCTCCTTTATGTCCCTATGCCTTCTGCCTGTATCCATCGGGCATTTGGGCTGCCCTCTCATGGAGCAGCCTCTAATTCCTGGCTGAGTCCTGGTTCCACAAGCACAGCTGGCAGAATTCTGAGATGGCCTCTGTGATTTCTGCACCGTGGTGTTTACACTCTTTACTCCCATTATTAGATTATGTGCTAAGACAAAGGTGAAGGGATTTTGCAGATGTAATTAAGGTCCCAAATTATTGATTATAAGTTGATCACAGGGAGGATTATCACGAGTGGGTCTGACCTAACCATGTGAGTTCTTGTGAGGCTGGGCCCTTCGTCAAGGAATCAACAGACTTTCTCCTGTTGGTCTTTAAGGATCAAACAGTCATTAGTAAACTTCCTATATGGAGCGGGCCAAGTGGCCAGACCTGAGATCAGCTTCTAGCTGCTGAGAGTAGTCTCTGGCCAACAGTTCGCAAGAAAATGGGGACCTCAGTCATACAGACACAAGAAAATAAATTCTTTCAACAACCTGAAGGAGCTTGGAAGTGGACATTTTAGTGATTGAGCCTCCAGATGAGGTTGTAAGTGACCAACATCTTGTTTGCCAATCTATGAGAAGACATGTCAGTCTCCTGACCCACGAAATCTATGAGATAATAAATTTATGCCATATTAAGCCATTAAATTTGTGGCAATTTGTTACACAGTAATCAAAAACTAATCCAACTAGGCCAGATATAAACCAGTATATGGGATTGTCTACTTGGCCCTTCCCGCTACCTGTCAGAATCAGCGAACAAATCGTTTTGTTTTGAGTGTCTTACTGGCTTTTCCTGTAGGAAAATGAGGATAGTATAATAGCAACAATAATAAAATAGTGATAATATCAGGGGAATTAAAGAAATTTCAAAATGTTCTGTGTCACAATAATTATTCTTAGTCCATGGGAAACCCTAAAGAGACAGGATCAGCCTTTGTTCCCCTCTTCACTCCCCGGTGAGAGATCTGCATTAGATGCTGCTAGTCCAAAGATGAAATGAGTGTGGCCCCTGCCTTGGGAAATACCCAGTAGTGTTGTAGCGTGAGCTCTGTCTTAGAAGGAATCCTAACAGCCCCCAAGCAGTCCTGTGTTAATTCTGTTGTTGACCCTGCCTTCTATACACTCCCTACTACTTCCTCTCTATGGACATCTGATCTCCCTCATGAAGGAACGCTGCTTTCTCCAAGGCATTTTGTAGGAAACAAACATTATTAATCATTTACATTTTGAAAAGTTCCAACAAGAGTCTTCCTTCTCACTGTGTATGGCAGCCAAGTTTTCCACAAATAACTATTTATTATAGGATTTCCTTACAACAATTAAAATGGATCCCCTGCTGTTTTTTAGAAAGACCTTTTTAACTTTTTTTTTTCATTTTTCTTTCTGTATATTATGGGGGTACAAATGTTTAGGTTATGTATATTTCCCTTGCCCCACCTGAGTCAGAGCTTAAAGTGTGTCCATCCCCCAGACAGCGTGTGTCGCACTCATTATGTGTGAATATACTCATCCCCTCCTCTCCCCTCCCATCTGCCCAACACCGATGAATGTTATTGCTATATGTGCACTTAAGTGTTGATCTGTTAAAACCAATTTGATGGTGAGTACATGTGGTGCCTGTTTTTCCTTTCTTGGGTTACTTCACTTAGTAGAATGGGCTCCAGCTCTACCCAGGGTAATACAAGAGATGCTAGATCACCACAGTTTTTTGTGGCTGAGTAGAACTCCATGGTACACATATACCACATTTTATTAATCCACCCATGTATTGATGGGCACTTGGGTTATTTCCACATCTTTGCAGTTTTGAATTGTGCTGCTATAAACATTCAAGTGCAGATGCCTTTTTTATAGAATATCGTTTGCTATTTTTATTTGGGATTTTGTTAATTTATACTCTTCAAATGGGGAATAATAATGTAAGAATTTTACCTACTTCATAAGGTTTTGTGAAGATTAAATGAGGAAATACATGAGAAGTTCTTAGCACTATAAGGCACATAACACATGCTTAATAAATCTTAGCCATCATTATTATACTTACTATTAAATATCTATTATGTGCCCAGCAGAGTGAAGGACCTTAAAGTGGGAAAGCAAAATCCCTGTTGACCAGCTGCCTATGTCACAATAGAGACCCTTAGGTTCAACATCACAATGATCCTGGTCATTTGGGGGGTGGGGCTCAGCAGGCAGAGTATAAATGGGGGGACTCCAGCTTGCTGAAACCAGACGACCAAACTTCATCAGTCAAGAGGAATTTAACCCACAGAGGTAGGATAGCGGGTTGAGATCAGGGGGGATAGGTGAGAAGAATCTCTATTTTGGGCTATTTTAGACTAATGGGGAAAAAAAGAAGATAATTGAGTGGATAGTTATAAAATTTCAGAATCAAGAGGTAGATCATGAAGATGATGGGGTGTGGGTATTGGGTACCTTAAAGTATGCTAAATTGGAAAGAATTATGAGTCCTATCAGTTTCTTTTCTTTCTGGGCACACAAGGGCGTATTCAAATTAAATTACCAGTTATGTAAATATACATGTGTACACACATGCATGTATAATATACAGAAAAACAGGCAGGTTAGCTGATTGTGGGACCTTAATGTATGTTTTTGTGCCCTTGCTACCTGTTCACAAATGATAGGTAAACTCAACAAGAGCTGCCTTATGAAACCTATGGAATTTCAGCTTTTCTGCTGTTTGACCTGTATGATCTTTGTATTTTACATTTTTAGCCCTTTAAAAAAATGTCATCTTTTTCCCAGGGTTCTTCTGCTCACTGGGTCAGAAGCATCTGAATTTCTGTCATCAGTTGTGGTTTGGCCATGCTACTACTTAGAAGTATAAGAATATCATAATCCCAGAGTGATAGAAAGACCTTTCCAAGGAAGATGAGATACTCAGAGGCTGTAAAGGAGAAGTCTGAAGGATTTGACCACATTAAAATGAAAAGCTTAGGTTCAGCAAAGCACCAGAAACAAATTCAAAAGATAAAATACACACCGGAGAAGCCGATTCTCTCAACACACCTGACAGTTCACAAAGAGCAGCTACGGTCCAACTTAAAATATGAACACAATGGTAGGAAAATGGACGTGTACAACGTGTAGAGGCAACTGCATAAGAATAGGAACGCCCAATTAACCAACAAAAGGCTGTCCAGTCTCAATGAAGAGCAAAGATAAAAGCTTAGTAATGATTAAAATTTATTGAAGATTAAAATGGACACCATAAATAACAGCATTGTTGGCAAGAGAGTGGAGTAATTGGCATTTTTCTGGCAAATAATAGATATTCAAAAAACTGAATCAATGAATCCACTGGTGGTATTCACCAGCAACAGCAAACAGGGCTAATGCCTGAGGGTGTGATCCTGAACTTGAGCAGGAGTCCACCAAGGCAGAGGCTGTGTCGTGGGCCACACCTCTTAAGCAAAGAAGAATGACTTATTTTAGTAACTCACCCTAAATAACAGAACTTTTTGACGATCTTCTAGCATTGATTTGGGTAAGTCTGAAGCTGAATTTTTTCTCCTTGTACCTTTTCCTGCCTAGTTGTTCAATATTTTTTTTAATCCTTGAAGTTCATTACCAGACTGTGTCTTGGTGTTTTCCTTTTCTTATTCTCAATTGGGTCTTTCCTTTAATTCAGTAATTTTTAAATTATATCTTTTAATTTATCTGTCCTTCCTACTCCATAAACAACCAGTCACTGTATATGTTGGATCTCCTTTTATTATTGTGTCATAGATCTCTTATGATGTCATACCTATAATCACTATTTTGTGTTAAGAGATTTTTGTTCCCCTGGGGACATTTGCAATGTCTAGAGGCATGCAAGTGGTGTTTATAGACATGCTAGTGGTGTCTAATGGGTAGAGACTGGGGAAGCTGCTAAACAGCCCACAATGCACAAGACAGCCATTGCCATGACAAAGCACTAACCGGGCCAAAATACCAATAGCGCTGAGGTTGAGAAACCTACTCTGGAGTCAAGGCTGGATCCTGATAAGTCTGTAATTTCAAATGATTTGAAATGATTGTGGGGAAAAAAAATCCAGAACTTCTACAGGAGCAAAATGCAGATATTTCCTCCTGTAGATACTTCCTGATACTAATGCTAATGCTAGGAGCTTTGGGGAGCATGTGTATGAAAATATGAAGTCCAAAACCAGAGAGATGCCCTTATGTATTTAGCTTCTAACTTTAAATAATAGATGTTATAATAAACCTTGATTAAACCTTGATTATCTGACATACTCAGGGTTTATGCAATTTGTGTGGGTTATATTTTCTAGTTAATGAAAGCTTAACCTCAAAATAATTTTGTTTAGATCTTTCTTTTTCAAAAAGATGGCATTTTTTGACAGAGGCTTTTGTAATGTCTCTGGATCACGAAGCAAGTTGAAAACCCCGAAATCCTATATAAATAAAAGAGGGGAGTATTATGGTTATGAACACAATTTCTCCTAGATATGAGATTGGACTAAAATGATAACTGAACACAATGTATTTTCTAAAAGTGATTTTTTTAAAAAGTCCATATCCAGCAATATTGGATTCCAGTTAATCAATGTCTGACAGAAATTTTATTTAGCACTTCAATCAAGTGTATACCACTCTTATCGTGGTGGAGAAATTTCATGAGATTAATGAACTAACTCTTGCTTACTTTATATTTTTCTTATATAAATACACGTATTTCAGTACTTGCTGTTCTAATTGTTTGCAAATTCATTTGCATGATTTCCTTCAATATTTCATAGAACCTACAAAATTAATTACTTGATCTCTGTAAGAGTAAGCATCCCATCTCCTCCCTTTCTGTATTAAGGCTAATTTAAAGGGAAGAATTTAATTCAATAGAGTCTCATTGTTTACTCAAATTACACATGTATAATGAGATCTCAGTAGGAAAGGATGTTGAATGCTACCTTTGAGATGCAAACCATACCTTGGGGCAAAAATATGAGTCTAACCATGTATTCATTCAGACTTCCCGTATGATAGTGTTTAAATGGTCAAACCTGTAGATTCTAGGGCTCCTCTTAATTTTAAAGTGCTAAAAAGCAGGCTCAGAGAAGAGCGGGCAAAAAGTTCAAGAGGCAAATGGATCCCGTTCTTCTGCTCTTGTGGTGCCCCACTTTGGATAATGGGCTTAAGTTTAATCCAGGAAAGTATAAGAGGTGCTAGATCACTGTTGTTTCTTATGATTGAGTAATATTCCATTGTAAACATATACCAAATTTTGATAATCCACTCATGGATTGACGGGCACTTGGGTTGTTTCCACATTCTTGAAATAGTGAATTGTGCTGCCATAAACATTCGGGTGCAGATGTCTTTATTGTAGAATGTTTTGTGCTCTTTTGGGTAGATGCCTAATAGTGCTATTGCTGGATCGAATGGTATTTCTATTTTTAGCTCTCTGAGGTATCTCCAAATTCTTTTCCACAGAGGTTGTACTCACCATCAAATTGGTACTAACTGATCAACACTAGGTTGATCACATGGCAGAAATACTCTCTAGGGATTAGGGGGATGGGGGCGCAAATCTACACCTAAAGGACACGGAGAGCACTAAAGGGAGGGAAGGGCATGCCTTTGGGCGAGGCAAAGACATAAAGTGTAACTACAATGTTTGTACCCCCACAAAACCCTGGAATAATAAATAAATAAATAAATAGATAAAAAAAAAAAGTTCAAGAGGCAGAGGTCTCCATTGTAATGACTGCAGCGGGTTGTCTGGGTTTCGTGATTTCCCAAACTCATTGATACTCTACACTTGATGCAGTGATGTGCTAAAGTAAAACAGGGCACAGAAAATTTATTCTCTCACCTCTTTTTCTTTTCTATGGCCATTCCTTGATATTCCCCAATATCCGCTCCACAAAGAAATAAAACACTAAGATGAAAACTAAAAACTGACACAGACACTGTCTATCCGAAGCAAGTTTTAGATGCTGTTTCTTTTCTCTGTTGCATTCTTTCTCTCTCAATAGTTCTTTGGAGTTAACAAGAACAATCTTAAGTGTAATTTATACATTCTTTCAGAGATTTTTAAAGTTTAAAAATTACCACTTTCATTTATAAGAGCAGTTAATTCAGAGATTACTCAACCCATGGTCTCTCTGGATGTTGTAGTATTATTTATTCAAAGTTGGTTGGACCACACTACTTTGTTCACGACTAACCATGTTTCAAAAGGAATTTAAGCTGTCTTACAAAGATGCCAAATTAAAACTGTACTGTGTCATGATTTCCCACCACATGCAATCCTGAGGGCACAGAAATAACAGCCAGTACAAATGAAACTTTTGGTCATTATTAGATACTCTTTGAAGTTGAAGACACTGTAATCGGCAAGTAATTTGTTCAGTGTCTGCTGGAGCCTCCGCACTGAGCTGGACTCCGTGAAAACATTGAAACATTACCTGATGAATTTTATCATCTCCAGGAACATTTTCCCTATGCAGAACTCATCTATTCAGGAAATTCCTCCATGTAAAAATAATCAAGAGACATGAATTAAATCTGTGCTCTAATCTTTGATCAGCCCAAATAATAGAATTGTACCCCTGGCCCCAACTGGAGACTCATTCACTCATATTTTGCTCATAAGTTTAACAATCATGATTCTCTGATTTTCAATCTCACAGCTCTTTAGGAGCAGTGAGTTGGAAGTGACAGAAGATTTCTACTGCAGGCACACTGATGGCTGAAAGCCTCTGCAAATAAGAGTGGAGAAATTTGTAAAACAAACAGATAAAAGCCAAAAGCCTCCAGACCATGAGGGCATTAAGTACAAGGATATCCAGTAATAATGCCCAATGTAACAATGGATGGCAAAGATGTACTTAGCACACTGTGTTTAAAAAGACAGATATATAAGATATGCTGTAAATGTGCTTCTTACCAAAACTCTTTTTTAAATGCTTGGGCCTAAGGAAGAAAACCCTCAATTATTTGGAAAACTCAGACACTCTGATGGGTTTATTTTTTTGGATAGCTGAGGTTTTAGCATTGTTAGTCCTGAAGCAGGACTAACAATAAACAGCAAGGGGCAGGATGTCATGAAATACTGGGTTGTCTGTCATCTCTTTTGAGAGATTCTAGTGGAAAGTAAGTGATTGAAAGCTCTAACAGTGGA
Source organism: Propithecus coquereli (assembly GCF_000956105.1). Taxonomy (NCBI): domain Eukaryota; kingdom Metazoa; phylum Chordata; class Mammalia; order Primates; family Indriidae; genus Propithecus; species Propithecus coquereli. Next base: position 1,319,231 of record NW_012142746.1, read on the forward strand.
AGAATGTTGAAGAGTGTGCTAGGTCTTAAAGCTGAACTAGACTTTGAATAGATGGTGGGGTTTCTCATTGATTAGATATGAAGTCTTTTTTTTTTTTTGGTCTCATTATTTCCACCTTACTTCTGGAAAGTGGTCCAAAAAGATGGACTACTTGGAAATGGCCCATTTGGGGGTAGAGATTCTGAACGCCACCAAAGCAAAATCTTCCATCTTCACAATTTTTCTCAGCCTCCCTCCATCTCTCTATCTTCCTTCCTCCAACTATCCTGAGTCAAGTTACTCCGCTCCATCATGACCTGGAAAGTAGAACAAGGCAGTAGGATCCATGTCCTTGGTTCAAATTCTTGAGTCTTACCAGCTGGGTGACCTTGAGCAAGATGTTGACCCTGAGCTCCTAGAGATGACACCAGCACTCACAAGTCACAATCCTCTCTTGGCAGCCACAGGTGGGGGAGGAGAAGAAGTAGAAATGAGTTTGGATGGAGGAATGCTGGTGCTCTGGTCGTCTCCGATCCTCTCGCCAGGTGGCAGTCTGCCCAGAATGTCCAGGCACTGGAGTCACACAAATCACCTGGGACCTGCTGGCCCCCTGTGGCACCTGCAATCTGAGCTGGAGTTGGGAAACAGCTGTGTGGGAATGAGCGAGATGAAACCTGAGGAGTTAAAGCCTCCTGAGGAGGAGAAAGGCGCACAGTGGGCAGAGAAGCAATATGGCGCCTGCCGTCCTGGTTCTGGCATCTTTCCTTCAGACTCATATCTGATCTGTGTTTGTCTGTTTGTTCATTTTTTCTCTTTCATCTAAAGCTTCTCCTTCTTACTGAGATGCTTTGGTAGGTGGTGTCTCTGGTCAGCCATCTTGCTGCTCCCCTTGGAAATATGTACTAGACAGTTTAAATATGTAGATGGCAAGATGGAGAGAGGGAATAGTTATGACTCCAAGTCAGTCTGTCTAGAGGTTTGGGGAGATAATGATTGATGACTGCCTGTTCAAGCCATTATGGCCTGTTAAGTTCAAATCCACAGGCTGGAAATCCTTATAAATCAAATGAGGGGGGCAGTGTGGCCACTCACGCAAGATGAGCTTGTTCCCATCCAAACCAGCCAGGCTCCTACTCCATTTACCAGGAAAAAGGCCTGCTGTGTCTCACTCAGAACTATGCTCGGGTTTTGCTCCTAATGAGAAAGACCTCATTGTTCTAACTGGTTTGAGAATCCTACTCCATGTCCCCTGGGAAATCTGCACATGCCCAGGGCTCATCTTGTCCTCTCTCATCAGCATCCAGCCTCATCCTTTTGAACCCCTCCTCACCATTGGAGCCAGAAAGATCTATTTTAAGTGCAAATGTAGCCGCTACTTCTCTTCTATTGTTCTCCAAGTCTTCCAGGATAAATCCCAAATGTCTTAGCATGGACTACAAAGCCCTCTGTGATCTGGTACCCTGCTCTGAGACATAGCCTTACCTTCTGCCAGTCTTCAGCTAGAAATTTCTGCTCTAGCAATGCTGGAGTACTTGCCATCCGTGCACTGCTCCCACCTTTCCATGACGCTATTTACACCTCCATGTCTTTGTGTTGTTCTCTTTATTGGAATACCCTTCTGTGCTCTCCTTACCTGGCCAGTCTTCCTCATCCTTCAAGACAACTCATACATTTTTTCCCAGCAAATTTTTTTGTGTGACTCTAGAGTGGGATCTGAGGGCAATTTTGCTCAGTGCTCACATTGATCTTTGGGCCTAGCTCTCTACTTATGGTGGATGTTGAAATGATCTTTTTCCCATTAGAAATGTGGGCTTTTCAAGGACAAAGACTGTGTTTTGTTTATCTTTCAGCCATGAGCACTTAGCATAAGACTTGGAAGTTGACTCTGTAAGTGTGGAACTATTAGTTGTGTTTCTAGAACCTTCTGACAGTGAGATCCAGCTGTTGGCCTGTGAGTGGAGATCTACTTTGATTACCAGACAAAGGGGAGAATTGAAGTGCTTATGAAACCAGTATAGATTCACTGGCTATTGTCTACATTTTCAACTGAATAAAAATCCCTGTGTTTCAAAAGTCTCTTTGACATCTCCTTCCTTGTGTCATAATAGGGATTGCTAGGATACACCAAGGACCAGGCAGACCACCTGCCCTTAAAGGGTCTATTTCCTAGGGACACAAAGCTTAATATAAGTGCTGCAGGAAAAGCCTTACAGCCTTGAGGAGTTGGACCAAATGCTCCTGAAGAGGTCAGAAAAGACTGTGTAGGATAAGAGACACTCCTAATAATCTTGGAAAGTGGCTAAGATTTTGAAACATAGAGATTGGGAAGAGTTAAAGGAGGAGGGAGAGATGACGTCTTCTAGCCAGAGGAATATCAAAGACAAAGAGATAGAAAATCCCTGAGTATAGTTAGGTAACAAGAACACTCCTGATAGTTTACAATCTGACCCTAATGTGGCCAATTTTCCACCCATTACCCCACCTCCAGGCTCCAGCCACCCTGTTTTCTCTAGCTTAGTGGTTCATGAACAAGGGAATAACAGAATTGCTGGCCACACGCTGCTTGGCCCCATTCTCAGATTTAGTAGGTCAAATGGTGCAGATGCTGTGATCTGGGGCCATGTTTGAGACCACTGCAGAGCTTTCCTGTTGACACCATCATGGCAAAGACCTGAAGGCAAACTCCCCACTCCCACCCCAGGCTCTATAGGAGATAGACCTCAGAACTCAGCCAGAGTCTTGGGCACTGTGGACTCTGGAGGAACAACTGCCCCTGGAAACCACAGCCAACCGTCCACTGGCAAAGCAGCCACCACCAGTTAAGTTGCAGAGCAGGCAGTGTTTTCCTGTCCTCTTGGCAAATGAAAGACTAACTTAGACCATCTGGTTCTGTAACACCCTCCTACACCACTGCTTAAAAGCAGCCGAACATATTTTCTCTTACATTTTGTCAATAAAATATTGCTCCCCCAGGCTGTCGGCATGCCACGTTTGCAGCCCTCAAGCAAAGTGGGAGCAGTTAGTGGTGGCACCTACAGGATGAGGGCCACAGCGCAGCCCCTCAGCCTTTTGCTGTTGACACTCCACAACCCCCTTTTCTTGAGGAAGATTCTTAAACTGATGCCTTAAATATTTTTAAAAAGTGGAACCAAAATATATCAAGACCTTTCCTGGCTGCTGTGCCCTTTCTGTTCTGTTAATTTTGCATTGCTTTATGACACTGAAGAATCAACGTCTAGCATTTCCAACGGCCAGGTAGAGTGTGTACACATTTATTAAGATTAATTAAAAAGTAACAAATTGTAAAGTAATAGTATTAACAACCAGTAGAAAAAGTGTAGACATTTTGACAGTCTTTTTGAATTTCATTAAAAGATGGTAGTGACAAAAACCCCAGAGACTATTTCTACTTTACTAAAGAAATAGGTCACAGATTCAATTACAGTCACTGAAGCATGGACTCAATCTATCATGGCAAATTAAGTACATTTTAGCAACCTACTTTCCTTTAAAAATTTTATAGACACTTTCAGTGGAAGAAGAAAGACTATAGAAAAAAAAAGAAATTGCAAAACCAAGTCCCACCCTTATTCCCCCCCTAGGCTTTGAGTAAGCATTTGGCTTATTTGCTTTGGGTATAAGACAGAAAATCATTAAGAAATACTCAGCTCGCACACAATTATTACTCTTCACTCGTTCATGGTTTAATGATGCAGATTTGGAAGTGGGAGTGGGAAATGCCTCCAAATTAGAATCGCTAGTCTTCAAAGGGGGGCTTTGTTCCACAGGCCCAGCCCCACCTCCTTCTTTTAAAACAGGGCTATTTGTACTTCATAGCTTTTATGAAATTTTTGCCTTACACTCTCAGCAGACATGTTGTATTCATTTCTGGGAAGGTAAATAAATAAATAAAAAGTGCTCCTTTGGCCCGTGGATATGGCTTAGCCAAGTGCAAATATTGGGACAATGAAACACCCTTTTGCCCATAGCAAAATTGATTTCATGTTGACAACTGAAATTTATGAAGGGCCTCTTGCAATGAAGCGGGCAGGGGCCATCTTGAAGAGACTGCAGCAACAGCAGCAGCAAGAACTGTAGAGCATGAGGGAGTGGGCCCCTTGTGTTTGTCCTCTGACAGATAAGAAGTGGGGGCGAGGACATTCACAACATAAGAGAAGAGTCTTAGGAATAATGAGACCCAGGTTTAGGTCTTGTTCCTAGAAGTACCACCAAAGCACCTATTCAGTTTAGTGCTGGTATTGCTTAATCCCCTCCTGCACTCTCACCTTTTCTCTTACAACTCTGACTAGCCTTCTCCCCAGTGCCTCTGTATAATGGGCATGAATGAGATAGGCAATGGGATTTGCTCCCCAGAGAAGTGATGGGGACACTTCATGCATCTG
>NW_012142746.1:1334959-1337973 GCF_000956105.1 Propithecus coquereli
GAGGCAAAGACATAAAGTGTAACTACAATGTTTGTACCCCCACAAAACCCTGGAATAATAAATAAATAAATAAATAGATAAAAAAAAAAAGTTCAAGAGGCAGAGGTCTCCATTGTAATGACTGCAGCGGGTTGTCTGGGTTTCGTGATTTCCCAAACTCATTGATACTCTACACTTGATGCAGTGATGTGCTAAAGTAAAACAGGGCACAGAAAATTTATTCTCTCACCTCTTTTTCTTTTCTATGGCCATTCCTTGATATTCCCCAATATCCGCTCCACAAAGAAATAAAACACTAAGATGAAAACTAAAAACTGACACAGACACTGTCTATCCGAAGCAAGTTTTAGATGCTGTTTCTTTTCTCTGTTGCATTCTTTCTCTCTCAATAGTTCTTTGGAGTTAACAAGAACAATCTTAAGTGTAATTTATACATTCTTTCAGAGATTTTTAAAGTTTAAAAATTACCACTTTCATTTATAAGAGCAGTTAATTCAGAGATTACTCAACCCATGGTCTCTCTGGATGTTGTAGTATTATTTATTCAAAGTTGGTTGGACCACACTACTTTGTTCACGACTAACCATGTTTCAAAAGGAATTTAAGCTGTCTTACAAAGATGCCAAATTAAAACTGTACTGTGTCATGATTTCCCACCACATGCAATCCTGAGGGCACAGAAATAACAGCCAGTACAAATGAAACTTTTGGTCATTATTAGATACTCTTTGAAGTTGAAGACACTGTAATCGGCAAGTAATTTGTTCAGTGTCTGCTGGAGCCTCCGCACTGAGCTGGACTCCGTGAAAACATTGAAACATTACCTGATGAATTTTATCATCTCCAGGAACATTTCCCCTATGCAGAACTCATCTATTCAGGAAATTCCTCCATGTAAAAATAATCAAGAGACATGAATTAAATCTGTGCTCTAATCTTTGATCAGCCCAAATAATAGAATTGTACCCCTGGCCCCAACTGGAGACTCATTCACTCATATTTTGCTCATAAGTTTAACAATCATGATTCTCTGATTTTCAATCTCACAGCTCTTTAGGAGCAGTGAGTTGGAAGTGACAGAAGATTTCTATTGCAGGCACACTGATGGCTGAAAGCCTCTGCAAATAAGAGTGGAGAAATTTGTAAAACAAACAGATAAAAGCCAAAAGCCTCCAGACCATGAGGGCATTAAGTACAAGGATATCCAGTAATAATGCCCAATGTAACAATGGATGGCAAAGATGTACTTAGCACACTGTGTTTAAAAAGACAGATATATAAGATATGCTGTAAATGTGCTTCTTACCAAAACTCTTTTTTAAATGCTTGGGCCTAAGGAAGAAAACCCTCAATTATTTGGAAAACTCAGACACTCTGATGGGTTTATTTTTTTGGATAGCTGAGGTTTTAGCATTGTTAGTCCTGAAGCAGGACTAACAATAAACAGCAAGGGGCAGGATGTCATGAAATACTGGGTTGTCTGTCATCTCTTTTGAGAGATTCTAGTGGAAAGTAAGTGATTGAAAGCTCTAACAGTGGAAGAATGTTGAAGAGTGTGCTAGGTCTTAAAGCTGAACTAGACTTTGAATAGATGGTGGGGTTTCTCATTGATTAGATATGAAGTCTTTTTTTTTTTTTGGTCTCATTATTTCCACCTTACTTCTGGAAAGTGGTCCAAAAAGATGGACTACTTGGAAATGGCCCATTTGGGGGTAGAGATTCTGAACGCCACCAAAGCAAAATCTTCCATCTTCACAATTTTTCTCAGCCTCCCTCCATCTCTCTATCTTCCTTCCTCCAACTATCCTGAGTCAAGTTACTCCGCTCCATCATGACCTGGAAAGTAGAACAAGGCAGTAGGATCCATGTCCTTGGTTCAAATTCTTGAGTCTTACCAGCTGGGTGACCTTGAGCAAGATGTTGACCCTGAGCTCCTAGAGATGACACCAGCACTCACAAGTCACAATCCTCTCTTGGCAGCCACAGGTGGGGGAGGAGAAGAAGTAGAAATGAGTTTGGATGGAGGAATGCTGGTGCTCTGGTCGTCTCCGATCCTCTCGCCAGGTGGCAGTCTGCCCAGAATGTCCAGGCACTGGAGTCACACAAATCACCTGGGACCTGCTGGCCCCCTGTGGCACCTGCAATCTGAGCTGGAGTTGGGAAACAGCTGTGTGGGAATGAGCGAGATGAAACCTGAGGAGTTAAAGCCTCCTGAGGAGGAGAAAGGCGCACAGTGGGCAGAGAAGCAATATGGCGCCTGCCGTCCTGGTTCTGGCATCTTTCCTTCAGACTCATATCTGATCTGTGTTTGTCTGTTTGTTCATTTTTTCTCTTTCATCTAAAGCTTCTCCTTCTTACTGAGATGCTTTGGTAGGTGGTGTCTCTGGTCAGCCATCTTGCTGCTCCCCTTGGAAATATGTACTAGACAGTTTAAATATGTAGATGGCAAGATGGAGAGAGGGAATAGTTATGACTCCAAGTCAGTCTGTCTAGAGGTTTGGGGAGATAATGATTGATGACTGCCTGTTCAAGCCATTATGGCCTGTTAAGTTCAAATCCACAGGCTGGAAATCCTTATAAATCAAATGAGGGGGGCAGTGTGGCCACTCACGCAAGATGAGCTTGTTCCCATCCAAACCAGCCAGGCTCCTACTCCATTTACCAGGAAAAAGGCCTGCTGTGTCTCACTCAGAACTATGCTCGGGTTTTGCTCCTAATGAGAAAGACCTCATTGTTCTAACTGGTTTGAGAATCCTACTCCATGTCCCCTGGGAAATCTGCACATGCCCAGGGCTCATCTTGTCCTCTCTCATCAGCATCCAGCCTCATCCTTTTGAACCCCTCCTCACCATTGGAGCCAGAATGATCTATTTTAAGTGCAAATGTAGCCGTTACTTCTCTTCTATTGTTCTCCAAGTCTTCCAGGATAAATCCCAAATGTCTTAGCATGGACTACAAAGCCCTCTGTGATCTGGTACCCTGCTCTGAGACATAGCCTTACCTTCTGCCAGTCT
>NW_012142746.1:1344793-1351106 GCF_000956105.1 Propithecus coquereli
CAATACTAGCTCCTTCAAACTACAGAGTTGGTGTGTTTACCTTGTATCCTTTGGAACTTCCATTGGTGGAACTGCTCTTGAAAAGGCAGAGTAATGAGTTTGGGGGTGACTCATGGGACCAGAAAGGTAAAAATCTGTCAGGGAACTGAGGCTGTAGGTTTCCCATATAAAGATGGTGAACACATGTTGGTGCTCATCTGCAGTAGCTATACTTGTCCTGAATATATGAGGGAGCAAAAGAAACTGTGTATTTAGGTGGCTGCTTAACTTCCCACTGAGTTTAAGATGGTGTGCTAGCTACATATCCTCTATTTATACCTTCAGCTAACTCATTGTAGTAGTAAAACCTATTGCATTCTCCGAGTTTGAGACTACTCACTGCTGTGCTGGCGCAAAAAACCTCAATACCTAAATATATTTATAAATGTATAATATATTCAGTAATGTTTAGTACATAATAATTTTATATGCTAAATATTATTTTATAGTATATTTTAAATTACGGTCAGTATAATGAGATGCTCACTCCATGAAAGGCCCCTGGGAACTGAGACCAAAGGAAGAGTTGTTCCCATCTCAAGTTCATTTGCCAAGTATGGAAAATGCCTACAGTGTTTAAAACAAGGCCCTGTCCTCAAACATTCCGGTTTAACTCCTCTGCTGTGGGCCAAGTATCTGTGGTTGTTGTTTAAGCTTTGTCAGTGTGACTCCCTTGTACCGCTCTCTCCTGCCATTTGCGGAGCAGTCAACTTCCAACACCATCTTTTTTTCTGGAGAAGCATTCTTCTTGCATGGGGGAGGTGAGGATAGTGCTAAGCCTGGTGAGTCTCTACTCGGGGCCTCTGACCGTGCCTGAATGCACATTCACTAAAACTGATAAACCAGACAGGTCGTGGGGCTGCCTAGAGCTGTGGTCCCCAACTGATACTCATCCGTGGCCTGTTAGGGACTGGGCTGCAGAGTTCTGCTGCCTCCCCACTCCCCGTCTGTGGAAAATTGTCTTCCATGGAACTTAGGAACTGGGCCACACAGCAGGAGGTGAGCAGCGGGCGAGCAAGAAAAGAAGCTTCATCTGTATTTACAGCTGCTCCCCATCACTTGCATCACCGCCTGAGCCCCACCCCCATTCATGGAAAAATTGTCTTCTATGAAACTGGTCCCTGGCACCAAAAAGTTTGGGGACCGTTGGCCTGAGGACAAGTGCTTAGCTTGGCAGCCTTCAAAATGAGCGTAAACCTCTGAGATCAATGCAGATAAGATGGGTATTTGAGATCAATGCTAGATAATATGGAGTGAGGAACTGGTGGGAAAACCTCTGGAAAATGTGAGAGACAGTTCTGAACTCTGGATAAAATTCATCTTCCTCTTGTTTGAGTTTTTGAAAGGTGTAATAAGATGGTGCACTAAGCTTAGCATTCTTGGGAGAAGGTCTAGTGTAATGGTTAGGATTGTAGACTTAGAAGCTAATTAGCCTGTATTGAACACTCACTCTGCCACTTATTAAGTGATCTGGGCCAGGGTGCTTAACCTTTATCTACGTGCCTTCCCTTCCCTCATCTGCAAAATGGAAACAATAATTGTACTTATCTCATAGGGTTATTCTGAGGATTAAATGATTTAATGTATGTAAATTGCTTAGTCTGGGGCCTGGCACAGAATATGTGCTAAAGGAATGTAATCATTGTTATTAGGTCATTACATATGAAATGTCTGATTTCCAATCAAAAGTTTAGTTTACTTTATCTCAAACAAGAAGCAGTACAATTAATCAAAGTAAGCGCCTAAACTATCAACAGTTTTGCCATCTTCATAGTAGCTTGTTTATGCCAGCAGCGAAGAAGCCTGGAGAGTGAGTGGCAATGAAATTGCAAAAGGCATTTTCCACAGCTTGTTGAGAATTGAATATTTTTCCTCACAAGAAGTGGTCCAAAGCCTGAAAGTAGTGGTAGTCAGTTGGTGCAAGGTCTGGTGAATATGGTAGATGACAGAGAGTTTCCAAGTCTAGTTTCTGTACTTGGAGCGGCATTGTTTGTGTGACATGTGGTTGAGAGTTGTCTTGCAAGGGGACTGGCCTGCCTCTGTTGACCAGTCTCTGCTGCTCATTTCATCCAATTGGTTGCAGTAGACGTCCTCTGTGATCAGTTGATGAGGTTTCATGAAGTGTAGTGGATAATACCAGCACTGGACCACCAAACAGACACCTATTAGCGTTTTTTGATGAATATTTGGTTTTGGACTGTGTTTCAGCCCTTCATCTTTATCCAAGCATTTGTCGAACACTTGTGATTGTCAGAAAGAATCCATTTTTCATCACATGTAACGATACGGTGTAGAAATGGTTCGCCTTTATGTTGTAACAGCAAAGAAAGGTTTGCCTTTATGGCGTGAAGGCTCCGAGATGATTTCTCTTCTGATGCTCATTTAATTCATGTGGTACCCATCTATCCAGCTTCTTTACCTTGCCCATTTGTTTCAAATGGTCCAATATTGTTGGGATAGTAATGTCAAGCCTTGCTGCTATTTCATTCATAGGTTGAGATGGATTTGCTTCCACTACAGCTTTCAGCTCATCATTGTCCACCTTGATCTCAGGTCACCCACATGGCTCATTTTCAAGATTAAAATCACCAGAACAGAACTTCTCAAACTATCGACATACTGTGCGTTCATTAGCCACATCCTTCCCAAACACTTCATTGATATTTTGAGCTATCTGCACTGTATTGGTTCCACGATAGAACTCACATTAGAAAATAACACAAATTTTTCACTTATCCATGGTTTCATGAAAATTGCTCTAAAAAATTTTTTTGAAGGATAATCTCAAGCCAAACCAAGCATTTGAAAGAATTAGGATGTACCTTCACAGTAAAAATAAAACCAGAATTGCCAAAGTGAAATGTCAGAGATATCAACTGTCACACTTATTACTTAAGGAAATTGGACGTTTCATACTTAATATATGTACCAACACAGGCATTACGTAGAGGGTGCTAATTGTTAGGATGGCTCATTTTATGTCTTCAATTACCTTCTTTCTTCCTAGCTTAAGTAATAGGAGAACAAAAGCTATATGTTCAGGAAAAAAAATGTTGACATCCACCTCTGGTGGACCATTGGTGAGACAACATAGTAAAGTGGATTTGGAACTGGAAGGCCTGTACCTTTCAGCTTCCTATGGGTGACCTTGGTCAAGTCTTTGACACTGTTTGAAACCTAGTTTCATTAAGTTCAAACAAAGAAATTCTATATTTTCCTTGCATACTTTACTGAGATTTTCATTAGGGCCTTATTAAAAAATTCATGTTAATTTTGCATTTATTTTAAAGAGAACTTCTCATAAATCAGCACATTTTAGCCCCATGCTAACATTTTGAAAAGATATTGTTATCCCAAATTTACAAATAAAGAAACGGAGGCCAGAACTTTCCCAAGGCCACCAAACTGGCAAAGTGGCAAGTGCTCAAGCTTGGCATAATAACCGCGCACAGCTGGACTGCAGGATGGCTCGAGAAGAAGTACACTCAGAGCCTATGATGTTAGATGAGCTTCGATTTGTTCAAACTACTTGCTGTGTCAGTCTGACTGCAGGCATCAGTGTGAAAAATGGGAAATTTAGTTACCTATATAGATAGTAATAGCAGCAGTCATACCTCTAAATTTTATAATCTTTTTCAAGTTACTACGAACACACCTTTCAGGAGATTCTTACAGCAGTTTGGTGAAATAGGCAGAATTATTGTTGTTATTATAAACAAACCTGAGACTTGGGGAGTTTTTGACTGGTCCTATTTACAGCTGGTCAGGGGCTGACTCATGTCTTTACTAACCGTGCATTTCTGTGTGGACACTAATGTTTTGTCTGGCCAAAACAACCACAGCTCTTTTATTTTCTAGAAATAGGCCTTCTTTTATTTTGGGAGATCCTACAATCCCAACTACAAATCTTTGTTTACAGGTAAGCTGTTTTTATTAGACCTTATCCCCCTGGCCACACTTGATTGATATGGAGTTGGACAACTGGCTCAATGTGGCCCAATCTTTCCCTGAAAGTTTTCGATTTGGAAATAGCAGATGGAATCTGGAAGTTTCCAGTCATGCAAGGTTAGACAGCCATGGTTTTCACTGTGTCGAAAAAGTCCGTTTGCAGGGAAGAATGAAGCTGACACACAGAGAAGCAGAGCTGGGGAAAGAGAGAATCTTGGCAGCATTGGAGTCCCTGGTCCCAACTGTCTCTAAGACTGCATCTGTTGGGAAAACAATCCTTATTAAGTAAAGTTCTCTCCTTTTTTCTAAGTTTGGGTTTCTGTCATTTATAACTAAAAGAATTCTAACCAACATATCCTCCTTTGCTAAATGAATAAAGTGACTCCAACCCTAAAAATCATCGTGATCTATGTCAAGATAGTGACTCAGGTTGTCATGTTTGTCCTTGCTCAGTAGCTGCTTATTTAATTCATCCCACAGTTGTGGACATCATTAAATGTGATATAGAAAACTGAACAAGGTTGCTAATTAATTAACCAGATCACACATACTTAAAGTCTTACTGTAGAAATTGGCTGATATACAGATAAATGTACCCTCTGCCCCCTTCCAAGTCAGTATCATTCAACAACCATAAGGTTCATTCACTCTAACTTCACATAAGCAAGATAGTTATATTCCTAAAGAAATTTTAGTGAAATCTTATTTCTCTGGTTTTCTAATCCAGATTACAAATTCTTAATATTACAGGAATATCTCCGATTGGTTTAGAATCCAGAATATGGAAACTGATTGCCAGGTTAAGAATCTCAGCTCTGATATATACTCTCTGGATAACTTTGGGTAAGTTTTCTACATTCTTGGCACGTTTGTCAAAGGTAAGTTCACTGTAGACATGTGGATTTATTTCTGGGTTCTCTCTTCTGTTCCATTGGTCTATGTGTCTGTTTTTATGCCAGTACCTTGCTGTTTTGGTTACTACAGCTCTGTAGTAATATTTGAAGTCAGATAATGTGATTCCTCCGGTTTTCTTATTTTTGTTCATGATAGCTTTGACTATTCTGGGTCTTTTGTGGTTTCATATAAACTTTAGGATTATTTTTTCTGTTTCTATGAAGAATGTCATTAGTATTTTGATGGGCATTGCATTGAATCCACAGATTGCTTTGGGTAGTGTGTAGACATTTTAACAATATTGATTCTTCCAATCCGTGAGCATATAATATCTTTCCATTTTTGGTATATCCTCTTCAATTTATTACATCAATGTTTTATAATTTTTATTATAGAGAGCTTTCGCTTCTATAATGAGGAATAATGAGGAAAAATGAGGAATAACGATAGAGCTACTTCCTATTGTTATGTAGAGGCTAAATGAGTCAATACTTATAAAATGCTTAGAATAGTGCTTGGGGTATAACATATGCTACAAAAATATAAGCTATGAATATTAATCATTGAGCTTTTATTTTGTAATTATTATAAATGTATCTGTTTAAGTTGTGTTTTCAGATGTCAAGAGAAAAAGCACGATCTCTAAATAGAAGAGCGTTTCAGCATACTCAAGAGTTAAATAAAAGATATTGAAAAATATAGTTAATGGAGAATTTTAAGTGGTTCTGTGTAAAAAGGATTCATGATACTACTGAGTAACAAAGAAATGTTAGAGGAAGAAAGATACTGGTGAAGAATTCCTGGAACTTCCACGTTTAAGAAAAGGATATTTCTTAGGGCTAGTAATTAAGTATGTAATTGCACATTTGGAGACATTTTCTTTTTAGCTTGTGTTGTGTTGACAGCAAAGGTTACCAATGTGGAGAGGGGGACTAACACATGTTTGCATCCCAAGCACCCAGCAAAATGCCTGAACAACCAAGGTTCTATTTAAAATTAAATATGAAAAAGGACTTTTCTTTTTGGAGTTTACATTGCTGTCACAGCACACTGGTGGTAGAGTTCATTTGTGGAGCCGAGATGGTAAGAATGACATCCTAACTCTGATGCCATTAACTCAAATAACTCATGCCTGGAAAAAGAAAGGGGAGATTTTTTATATTGTTATTTCTTTAAAGCCCAGAAGCAGTATGAGTACACAAGAGTGGTGTCTTACAGACTTCAGATATTAAGAAAAAAATCAGAGTGGATTATTTTTACAACAAAAAAGTAAGAGAATAAATGATTACCACTGAGATTTAAAGTGAGAGAAAATGTGCTCGAGCACTGGGAATTCTATTTCTTTCAGGTCTTGTTCCTTGTATAATCCCTTTGTTTATGTCTAACTCATAGCAAGTAGCTGTCATTTTTCTAAAATTGCATGTCTGATTCA
>NW_012142746.1:1351751-1359180 GCF_000956105.1 Propithecus coquereli
GGGTGCAGATGTCCTTATCGTAGAATGTTTTGTGCTCTTTTGGGTAGATGCTAAGGCAGAGCTACCTGATAATAGCTATTGGACCTTTACAAATGGCATCACAGAGGCAATTGAAAGGGTTTATAAGAGTTTTCTCTCAAATTCATCTCTATTAAGCAATGACAGGCATTGCATTTCAGAACTGTTAGCTATTTGAAAAAGTGTAGCAACATTTTAGATTTTTGTTAGAAAATTCTTAATAGTATCTTCTGCAAATGGGACCAATTAGCCAATGCTAAAAACAGATATATGGACCCACATATACTATTGAGGGTATACAAAAAGTTCAGTGTGTACTATATGGAGTGTATTAGGTGAATTTCAGAGAGATTTGAGATTGATGGAGTGAAGCTAATGGGAGATTGGTGCAGATGGGGTACATGTAACTGACACCCACCTATTTTGGAAAGGTCAATGTAGAACCTGTTTTCTAGAAGACATTTCTTTCTTTGATAGCATGTTGAAACGATACAGAAAATTTCCAGCAATATTATTCTTACAAAGCCTTTTATGCACATTATTGCCTTTAATTGTCACAAAACCCTGTGAGATAGGGAGGCCTTACCACCCCACACATGTATACTAAAGAGGAAGCTAGGGCTTGGAGAAATATGCGGTTGGGGAGACAAAACGCTCGGAGATTTAATCGAATAGCCCCTCTCCTCAAATGTTTATATACAGGACCTAGAAAGTTTTCAACCCAAGTAAGTTTTTTGCTCTTGGTATTTTTTTCTCATGTTTCAACACTTACCTGCTCTAGAAGTCTCAACTCTCCAAGGCTACTGAACAATTGCCTGCTTTTTAGACACCAAGTATCTCTCATGTGATATCTATGAATTTGGCTTTTAAGTTTTCTAAAGCTAATGCCTAAGGCCTTCTCCAGAACATTTTACAATGGTTTATTGTTTTCTTTTTATAGTGTATATCAACCAAGAGCTTTCATAAATTTTTATTAAAAGAGGCAATACATCTTAACAAATTACAATTTGTTAAGTTCTAAAAAAAATGTAGATATATTTTATGATTTCCCAGAAACTACTTTCTCCTTCTGGCCTTCCTTTTGGACAATGCACCACTGGCAGATTCTTAGCAATAGGGTTTGGGTGAGATTGGCTTCAGGACAGGGATTCTGATTGGATTAGCCAGTAAGCTACACCCATCTTACCAGCTGAGATTGGTTCAGGGATAGACTCCTGACCCAATCTGAGCCAATGAGAGTGTGAATCACAGTTGGAGAACTTTAAGGAGAGGCACAGCTTTTTCCTGAACAATGTGGTTCGGTAGAACCTTGTGAGACTTGGACATGCTTAGATTTATTTTATTAGTGCAAGGAGATAGCCTGGAGCCACTGAGGCTACCAGGTGAAACTGGCAGATGAAACTAAGACATTAAGGACTAGGTCCATGATGACATCCTTTGAGCAACCAGGACTGCTGGACTTTTCTATTATGTGAGCTAATGAATTATTTTTATTGTTTAAGCCAATTTGACTGGGTTTCCTACCTTATACAGTATGGATTTGGCCTTCATAGAAGCACGTGCTGGCTCCCTTCTGATAAATCCTATCTCCCCTTTCTGTTTTTTCACCACTCTCATCCATGGAGTATAAGAACTGGAGTCCAGAGGCCTGTGTTCATGCCTACCTCTGATACTTACCTGCTGTGTATACTTGAATAAGAAAATATCCCATGACGTATATTTGTAAAAGAGTGATGATAAAAATAATATTTAGCCTACATGTTATTGGGAGAATCAAATGAGAATAATGGTTATAAAAATAACACACAAACATGAACTATCATTCTGAACAATGCTAATTTAATCTAGAAATTATTGTCAAGCCCAGTTCCCCTAAGTCTTTCCAGAGATAAATTTATAATGATCTGGTAATAGATTTATGCCCAGGTAGAAGCAAGAAGCGTTTTTTTTTTGCAAATAGGTCATAGGTAGAATAATAAAACACTAGTGTCATAATTATTTCATGTAGGGCCTGATTTAAAGCATTGTGGAATATTCCACTGAATGAAATCACCGCAGATTGTAAGCAGCAAAGGTATTAAGAGGCAAAATTCATACATTGTGATTGATTATCTTAAAATAATTTAGTTCAAAGTAGACATCATTATATCTCATCCATAATTTCCCCCTAATGTGAGGAAATGTTTCTGCATGGTAAATTTGCTCAATTTCGCACAGCTGTTCCTGAGCCAGAGACCCTTGCAGCTCCCTGGAGCTGGAATGCTAGTGGTTCTAGAAGCTGGACAGCGTCCCTTTGATCGCACGGTAGAGTGCGCATGAGCCCTAGGCTTTCCCCTCTGGCCTAACCATTGTCTACCCCAGGCCTGGTATTTTCAGGAAATGCTATACAGTTGCACAAACAAGTTCAGAACTGGCTCGGTTCCATCTTTCTGGTCTTGCCGAATCAGGCTGTTTAACACGGAAAAGATACTCACCCCTTTGTAGTTGAATTCATTCCGATTGCCCCATCTTGTGGAAGAAAGAAAAATAGACAGATTCCCCGCCTCCTCCCTTTAGGCATATACCTCAGAACAAACTCAACTCATTTATCTCTCTCTATCTTTGTCTCTAATCTCTTCTCTTTCACATAATGCATTTCAAATACATTATTCTGAAGAGAGGCCAGTATTGCTCACACATTTGTAAGCTGACCTCCTTTCTTTACTGATAGGAGACCAGTACATGGTGGTTGCATTCAGAGTGCTAGACGGAAGTCTGCGGCTGCATGGCTGGGAGAACTCGAGCTCTGCCACCGTAGTTTAGGCCCAAGTCAGATCACATTTCGGAAGGTCTCTCAGCCTGCTGAGTTCTCAGAATCCTCCTGTAGTAGTGACTATTACACTTCCAGCTGTTTGAAATAGTCTCCTCCCTTCCGTCTCACCTTGTTTTCAGTCCTTTGTACGCTGAAGTCTGTTCAGGGGAAGCATAGATGGAATTATTGCATTCGTTTGTTCATTCACCAAATTACCCATTCATTCATTCATCCCTTTAACATTTATTTATTGAGAATCTTTCATATGTTGTGCACTATGCTTGGAACTAGGAAAAAAGCGATGGGCAAAACAGCCACATTCTCTATCCTTGTGGAATGTACACCTTAGTTGGAGTTGGGTATGTGGACATTAATTAAACAATCGGAAAAATATATAACTGCGAATTGTGATAAGCCTGACCATAAAAACAAGACCTGACCTCTGGGGCCTGACTTTTCAGGACTAAGGGACATTTGAGCTGAGATCTTTAGGAGCAGGCACGAAAGATGAGGCAAGGGCTTGTGTAAGCAGAGCCCATGAGACAGCAGGAGCAGAGCGGCTTGGGTAGAGGGAAAGGGGGAGGAGTGGCTCCCAGTGAAGCTGCAGAAGCAGGCAGGGACCCGATGACGCTGGGCCTTGAGAACATGCTGGAAGTCTGGCCATCTGACCACGAGGCTTGCACATAGGAAGCACTGTCCGTTCACCAAATGAGACTGATTTAGTCTGACCTTCTGCTCCAGCTCACACCGTTGGGACCAAGGAGTCAAATCGGTGCTCTCTGAGTGTCTGCCTCTCCTTCTGGGGCCACAAAATGAGAGGCTTTCACTGCTTATCTGTGCTCACCCATCCCAGCCCTCGGCTCACAGCTGCATCTTTAGAGCTTGCTGTGTAATTTCTCAAATTACAGTTTCTTTGTGGTGGATCTCTAAGGTTTACCCAGCACCTAAAGGTGTTTGTGTTTTTGTGTGTAAATGACTGTTGATTCTGTCTCCAGGCGACAAAGACCAGCTTGCCTGCTCAAGTAGTCAGCCTGAAAGTTGCACAACACTGACATCTGCTGCTTGTTTGAGATTGTACCAGGTCAGAAGGAGGCTCCTGAGGTTGGTCCACGTTGTAAAATGTAGCAAAAATAAATGTTTGAAAATGTTGGGCAGACAAGCGCGCGCACACACACACACACACACACACACACACATCACAGCTACTCTACAGTGCTTGGTCTTGAACTCCTGATTTTTCAAAAATATACACGAATAGAAGGCTAATGTCAGTACGATGTTTTCTTACTGTCAATATTTGTCAATTGGACAAGATGTTCACGTGATGGAAGATAAAGTTTCTGCTTGGCTTTGAAGGAAAAACAATTGACAAAAAGCAAATCAATATTTTCAATTAGCATATATTAATACAAGGCATGGAATTAAGTGAAAAAAGGTATCAGTCTTTCATCATAAAAGTAACTTAATGATGGTGATTTTATGGATGACATACATTATTTGCATAGTAATTTATAATTTCTAAAGCATTTTAAGATATATTTCCACATTTCCTCAATCATCTATCTCTTTACTCTTACATATAATGAGTGTCTATATTATGTGAGTAATTAGTTTAGGCTGCAAGGAATCTCTTGATCCTGGCAGGTAATTAGAGAGAGTATAGTGTAGCACTTAAGGAAGTGTGCTTTAGATTCAGACTTAGCTGTTCTAAGTGTCTATGCTCTTGTGTATTAAATGGCCAGTGATACTAACAGTGCCTATGGCATAGATATGTTGTAAAAATTAAGTTTTAAAAAATGTAAAACATTCACTACAGTGCCTAGTACATCACAAGTAACCAATGAACCATGGCTTTTGGTATAGTAGGGATTATTTTATTCTGAATTTTCAGTTTAGGAAACAAAAGATTTCCATCTTGAACATGCTTAGTGATGGGAAAATAAAAAATCCGTCTGAAGTTTATGAGTTTCCAGTCTGGGAAGACATGAGGGTTCATGGAAAGGGGCAGGTTGAAAAGGCTAGAAAGGAGGACTGGCCCCATTGTCAAGGAACTCTAGAGTCTAAGAAGTTTTGGCCTCATTTTGTAGGGGGATTTGAAGGAAGTGCTGTTCTCATAGTAATGCTTTAGGAGTATAGGTTACTGGGGTTGAATGATGAGAAGGATCGGAGACAGGAAAGTTACAAAGCTCTTACAAGGGTCCTGGTCTTAATTAATTGGGCCTTGAGACAGACCAGAGATCGTGGTGGGATGTAGAGTAGTAGGTCAATGAAGGATGTTGCAAAGAACGAATCTTGATGACATCTTGGCTGTTTGTTATTCATTAGCCTTTGCATGAAGTGGCTGCCTTGTCACCTAATGTCACCTAATGGAAATCTTATTCCTTGGAAACACAGAAGAAAATAGTTGTTTTTTTATGGTTTTCTTTTTATCTTGTATAGAGATCAAATTCTACTCCAAAAAGTCCAGTGTGTCTCCGCAATTCATTTATACAGTGAATGCGTAATCAGAGTGGGTTTCCTGGCAGGATATTGCTGGTGGCCATCAGAACAGTCAGTCACACATTCTTCCTTCTGAAAAAGGGATCCAAGAGAAACTTTGCAAATATGATGTGATTGATCTCATGTCTGGATGTTCTGGGTTTAGGTTTTCCACGAAAGAATCTCTAAAATGTGCTTCTAAAAAGTGAAGAGAATTGGATCTTTAAGAAGAGAAAGCAAATTAAGAGATGGAGGCTATTAACTAACACATTTAATAAATACATATAAAACTTTCTGATCTGTAGCAAAATATATTCTTTAATGACTGAAACATTTGTCAATATTTATCATAGAGTCATAAAGAAAACCTTAACAAATTCTAAAATATAGGGACCTCAGAGAAACTCAAACCTAAGTTTAAAAATCATTTAGAAAAGTATGTAGCCTCATTGTGGATATTTTAGTTATGAAGTAGGAAAGATGTAAAAAATTAAAACGAATTAAATATTTAATTTAAGAACCTAAACATAACACCAAAACAATCCAAATAAAAGTATG
The DNA here is from genome assembly GCF_000956105.1 of Propithecus coquereli. Taxonomy (NCBI): domain Eukaryota; kingdom Metazoa; phylum Chordata; class Mammalia; order Primates; family Indriidae; genus Propithecus; species Propithecus coquereli. The sequence goes on from NW_012142746.1 coordinate 1,357,597, forward strand.
CAATAGCTAATGATGATAAAGATGAATTTAATGAATTAGAAAACAAAATGTAGTTAATAAACCAAAAATTTCTTCAAAGCTTCGAAATTACCCCATCTTACCTGAAATTCTAGAAGATGAGAAGAGAGAGAACTGCAACTTTGGGGATAAAACAGAATAACTATAGATGTTAAGAGTGTAGAAGACCTAGAAAGAATATTTTGTACAACCTTACATCAATAAATTTCAAATTCTAGACCAAGTGGATAACTTCCTATGAATACCAATTATTAAAATTGGCTCAACCTATCCATGCTATTTTAATAACCAGAAAAGAAATGTAAGCATTTGTCAAAGATCTACCATTTAAAAAGATACCAGGGTTATGAATAACTCTATACATGCAAATTTGGTAACCCAGATGAAATGGACCAACTCCTTGAGTGACACAACCTACCAAAACTCACATGAGGAGAAATAGATTATTTGAATAGGCCTATGTCTCTTAAACAAATTGAATCAATTATTAGTGACCTTCTAAAACAGAAAGCACCAGGCCCAGATGGGTTCACTGGTGAATTTAAACAAACATTTAAGGAAGAAATGATACCAGTTCTCTACAGTCTTTTCAGAAAATAGAAACAGAGGGAATATTTCCCAGTTCATTCAATGAAGCCAACATTACCCTAATACCCAAACCAGACAGAGACATTATAAGAAGGAAAAACTAAGGCTGGGTGCTGTTACTCATGCCTGTAATCCTAGCATTCTGTGAGGCCGAGGCAGGAAGATTGCTTGAGCTCAGGAGTTCAAGACCAGCCTGAGCAAGAGCAAAACCCTGTCTCTATTAAAAATAGAAAAATTGGCCTCTACTAAAAAAATTAGCCAGGTGCCACTGCTAGCCTGTAGTCCCAGCTACTTGGGAAGCTGAGGCAGGGGCATCTCTTGAGCACGGGAGTTTGAGGTTGCAATGAGCTATGATGATGCCATTGCACTATAGCCCAGGTGACAAAGTGAGACTTTGCCTCAAATAATAATACTAATAATAAGATGAAGAAGAAGAAGGAGAAGGAGAAGAGGAGGAGGAGGAGGAAGAGGAAGAAGGAGGAGGAAAGAAAGAAAGAAAAAAGAAAAAGGAAAGGAAAATTAAAGACCAATAGTTCTCATGAACATAGACGCAAAATTCATCAACAAAATATTAGCAAATCAAATTTAACAAGGTATAGCAAAATTTACACACATAACCAAGTGGGATCTATTCAAGGTATACCAGAATGGTTCAACATTTCAATAAAAATGAATATAATCTATTACATCAACAGGTTAAAGAAGAAAAATCACATGATCATATAAATAAGTACAGAAAAAATATTTCACAAAATCCAACACTCATTCATCATAAGAACTCTCAGCAAATCACGGATAGAAGGGAATTTCCTTAACTTGATAAAGAAGTCTATTAAAAAACCCTATAGCTAACGTACTTAATGATGAAAAACTAGGAGGTTTCTTTCTAAGATCGGGAACAGGGTAATGATGTCTGCTCTCACCAGTCTTATTCAGCATCATACTAGAAGTCCTTGCTAATGCAATACAGTAAGAAAA
>NW_012142746.1:1359230-1367200 GCF_000956105.1 Propithecus coquereli
AAATGAATATAATCTATTACATCAACAGGTTAAAGAAGAAAAATCACATGATCATATAAATAAGTACAGAAAAAATATTTCACAAAATCCAACACCCATTTGTCATAAGAACTCTCAGCAAATCACGGATAGAAGGGAATTTCCTTAACTTGATAAAGAAGTCTATTAAAAAACCCTATAACTAACGTACTTAATGATGAAAAACTAAGGGATTTCTTTCTAAGATCGGGAACAGGGTAATGATGTCTGCTCTTACCAGTCTTATTCAGCATCATACTGGAAGTCCTTGCTAATGCAATACAGTAAGAAAAGGAAATAAAATGTATATAAATTTGGAACAAAGAAATAAAACTGTCTTTCTTCACAGATGACATGATTGTCCATGTAGAAAATTCCAAGGAATCAACTTTTTAAAAATTCCTGGAGCTATTATATTAAAGAATGATATACCAAGATGGTAGGATACAAGATTGCTATATAAAAGTCAACTGCTTTCCTGTATACCAGCAATGAACACTTGGTATTTAAATTAAAAACACAATACCATTTACATTATCACCAAAAAAGAAAACGAAACACTTGGGTATAAATCTAATAAAATATGTACAAGATCTATATGAAGAAAATTACAAAACTTTGATGAAAGAAATCAATGAAGATCTAAACAAATGGAGACATATTTCATGTATGTGGATAGGAAGACTGAATATTGACAATATGTCTGTTCTTCCCCAATTGATCTATAGATTCAGTTCAATCCCAATCAAAATACCAGCAAGTCATCTTATGGATGTTGACAAACAGATTCTAAAATTTTTATGGAAATGTAAAAGACTCAATATAGTCAACAAAATATTGAAGATGAACAAAATTTGAGACCTGACACTAACCAACTGCAAGACTTATTGATTAAGCTAGAGTAATCAAGACAGTGTAGTATTGACAAAAAAAAGAGATAACTATATGAATGGAACAGAATAGAGCATCCAGAAATAGCCCTACACAAATATAGGCAACTGATCTTTGACAAAGGAGCAAAGGCAATTCAGTGGAGAAGGATTGTCTTTTCAACAAACGGTGCTGGAACACTGCACATCTGCATGCAAAAGATGAACCTAGACACAGACCTTACACTTTTCACAAAAATTAGCTTAACATAGTTAGGCTTAAACGTTAATTTCAATAGTATAAAACCTACAAAATAACATAGAAGAAAATCTAGTTGACTGGGTTTGGCACTGACTTCTTAGATACAATACCAACATCATGATCCGTAAATGAAAAAATGTCGTAAGCCGGACTTCATTAAAATTAAAAACTGCTCTGCAGAAAGACACTGTCAAGAGAATGAAAAGACAAACTACAGAATGGGAGAAAATATGTGCAAATCACATATCTGATAAAGGACTGGTATCCAAAATATAAAGACCTTTTAAAATTCAACAATAAAAAACCCCAGTTTAAAAATGAGCAAAAGATCTGAACATATATCTTACCAAAGAAGATATGCAGATGGCAAGTGAGCATATGGGGAGATGCTTAGCACCATATCTTGTAATGAAATTGAAAGTTAAAATGACAGCGAGTTACCATTACACACGTATTTATTAGACTGGTAAAAATCCAAAACACTAACACCAATGAATGCTGGTGAGGATGCGGAGCAACAGGAACTCTCATTCATTCCTGCTGGCAATACAGAATGGTACAGCCACTCTGCAAGACAGTTTGGTAGCTTCTTACAAAACTAAATATATTCTTATCATACAATCAGTAGCTTCCATTCTTGATATTTACCTAAATGAATTGAAAATTTATGTCCAAACAAAAACCTGTACACAAATGTTTATATAGCTTTATTCATAATTGTCAAAACATGGAAGCAACCAATGTGCCCTTCAATAATTGAATGAATAAAGAAATAATGGCAAGTCCATACAGTGCAATATTGTTGTGCAATAAAAAGAAATAAGCTACCAGGCCAAGAAAAGACATGCAGGAAACTTGATACATACTGCTAAGTGAAAGAAGCCAGTCTTGAAAGGATATATACTGTATAATTCCAAGTATGCGACATTCTGGAAAAGGCAAAACTGTAGGGACAATAAAAAGATGAATATTTGCCAAGGCCTTGGACAAAGGGTGAGAAGGAGGGTTGAATGAATGGGTAGAGCAAGGGATTTTTAGGGCAGTGAAACTATTCTATATGATACTATAAAGGTGGATACATGTTATTATACATTTGTAAAAACCCATAGAATATGCAACGCCAAGAGTGAACCCTAATATAAACTATGGACTTTAGTTAATAGTAATGTGTCAATATTGGCTCATCAGTTGTAACAAATATACCACAGTAATGCAAGATGGAAATAAGAAAGGAAATCGTGCATGGGAGTGGAGTGGGGAATGAGGTGGCTGACGGGAACTCAATGTACTTTCTCTTCAATTTTTCTAAAAACCTAAACTGCTCTAAAATGAAGTCTATTAATTTTAAAAAGCTATATAACAAGAAAATAAATAAACATTATAAAAAGATACCAGGGCTGAATGGTTTTATAGGTCACTCTTTTTAAATTTTTAGGGGAAGCTAATATCTTCATTATCCAAGTAATGCTAGAATATGGAAAAAAGACATATCTTCCTAATTCCTTTGAAAAAAGACCAAAACCAAGTAAAAATCACACTTAAAAAGAAAACTATGACCAAATCCTACTTATAAATGAAGATGCAACATCTAACACAATTTTAGCAAAAAGAACACAGCCATGTCTTAAAAGAAAAAAGACTTTTAAGATGTTTTGATTTTATTCTAAAAGTTTTAGAAAGGATCAATATTTAGAGACTATATTAAGGAGAATTTCATGTCTAATCTGTTGAGGAAATACGGTCTTGGAAATGTACCATGCACACTAACATATCAAACATTCTAAAATCCTGCAGCAAAGAAACCCGTTTTTGGTTTACATCAGTTTCCCCAAAGGTATTTGACAAGAGAATACTGTTACTTTTATGTATCCTCCATTAACATCCCACAATAATGGTGTTCCACGAAACACACCGCTCAGTGCAGACATGCTTCTCTCCTTCACTTTGCATAAGGGGCTGTGATAGGCAGACTCATGGCCCCAAAATGCCCATGTCCTAATCCCTGCAACCTGTGAATATGTTTACCTTACCTGGCGAAGGGGAATTAAGGTTGCTAATCAGCTGACTTTCAGAAAAGGCAAGTATCCTGAACTACCCGGAAGGAGTCAATGTAATCACAGAGTTTGAAAATGGAAAAGGCATGAGGATGGAAACAGGTCAGATGTGATGTGAGAATGACTTGACCTGCCCTTGCTGAGTTTGCAGATGGACAAAGGGGCCACGAGCCAAGAAATGCGGGCAGATTCTACAGGATGAAGAAGACAAGAAACGGGTTCTCTCCTAGAACCTCCAGAAAGGAATGCATCCCTGCTGATGCCGTGATTTCAGCCCGGTGAGCCCCAAGTTGCACTTTAGTTTCCATAGCTGGCATAACAAATCTCTGCCAACTCAGTGGCCAAAGCAACACAAATCTATTAGCTTATAGTTCTAAAGTGCAACATGGATCTCACCGGGCTGAAATCACGGCATCAGCTGCATGTAGTTAGGAAGATACTCTTTTGGAGTAGCAATAATATCAAAGTATAATCTAGTTAAATCCCATTATATTGAGAGAAGCTGTTCAGGGCAGCAGAGGGTAGGGACCATCAAACCTGTAGAATGGAGCTACTGTATTTACAAACCCTCATGAAAGTCGACTGTAATTTTTGCCTTTGATCTTCACGAGATGGCTTCATATCCTGTCAATACTGTTTGTTTCCGTTCTTTGCGATCAGAGCTGAGTATCAAAGAGGCCTCTAAATCCTGGTCTAGTATTATTTGAAAATGCCATATTTTGTGACATTCAAATAAAATCTCTCAATTGAAAGTTTTGTAAAGTGCTAATTATAGCTAGATGTTTATCATTTTGTGTGTGTGGTTTTATCCATCTTGGGGTCCCTAAAATTATCCTGCATATGAATAGCATAAGGGAAAATAATAATCTTTGAGTGAATATAACAATAATGGTTATACAATAGGCACTTCCAATATAATATGTAGAAGTGTATAAGGTATGTAGCTTATACAAATTTTACCAATTTTTAAATTATTTCATGGAAATCTTAATAATGGCAGAACTGAATTGTTTGAGTTGGGATTTTTTCCCAGTTGGAACATTTATCTTCTTTATGATTAGGTACACATGTGCTGACCACAGTCATGGCTATGAAAATCATCTAATAACATATTAAGTGACATTCTTTCTTATGACACCTTTGGACAACTTTCAATTTGGGCTGTTTTAACTGAAATGAAACTTTAGTAATTTTAATAGAGAAGGGCAACTTGCCATTAGAGCAGTCCACCATGTCTCAATTTGTCATAATCTCGGTAATTGGGAAGGTGTTTAGCATATTTTAGACGAAAAAAAAATTTTAAGCAAGTTAGTAGCAAAACTAACACATAAATATGCTAACTGCAAAGAACTCCTACTTGTTCATTAGTTGAGTCATTGAAGTATTATTTTATGTGCCACCCCCAAGTTAGCACTTATGGAGTTTGATAACAGTAATAGTCTGTATTCAAAAAGCTATGCCAAGCACTTTGCAATTTACAGTATTATATCATCTAATATTAATAATAAATGGCAAAATTTGTTTAATTCTAAGTGCTTTGCACAGCACATTATTTGTCTATGGCTGCTTTTGCACTACAAGAGCAGAGTTGATTAGTTATGACAGAGACCATCTGGCCCACAAAGCCTAAAAAATATTTACTATCTGGCCCTTTATAGAAAAAGTTTCTCTCTAAGAAGTAGATGGGAAAGTATGCTTCTCAGAACATACTTCTCTACTGGGGTTATTGGGTGTATTTGAACTTCTACATATATTTATTTTTTATCGTATTTATTTTTTAGCTTTTGACCATTTCTATGACTTAGTTTCTTCATCTCTAGAGTGGAAATATTATTAATATTAACTTCATTGAGTTGTGGTGAGGATTAAAAATGAATATTTCGCTTAGCTTAAACCTGAACTCCCGACCACTGCACTGAACCACGCTGGAGCAAAATCAAGGAAGATGAGGTGGATGAAGGCTAGGAGGTAAAGGGAGGCTTGTTGCAGAAGGTGTGACTGGAGTTGTATTTTTGAAGAGATGGGTTGAAATAGTGGTGGGGATACAGTTACAAGGCTAAGCCAGTCTCTGACTCTTCTAGCAAGGGAGTCCTCGTACCCTTACCCTACACCTCCACCATGATTTGAGAGGCCAGAGAGATTTTGCCTGCTAGTTATTCACTTGACCCAGAAAAGTAAGTGCCTCTCTAATTTCAATCTGTGCTGTCTATCACTAAGATAAACTAGTAATGATTTGCCAATAAGATGCAATTACAGTGCCTGCTGAGGTCAATATTCAATCAGTGATTCCATTCTGAGTGCTGCTTTGATTAGCTGGTCAAAAATTTCCTTTCTTTAGATGCTTTGTAAACCATGATTGACTGAGAGGTGTAGGGGTTTAAGATTGGGGTATTATTTCATTTTTAATCCAACTCGAGAGCAGCATTTCAAACTCTGGCCAAATGTGACAGAGTTTCTCTAAGGAAACTCCCTCCCACCCTGAGACCAGAGTTGACACTTCTTCCTGTTCCCCTCACCATCTCCTTCCCTTCCCCAAATAAAGTATATAAAGGTCAGACTCCAAATAATAGTAAATAAAGGAGACTGTTCTTAAGGTTTTGTGCGGAGATCAGAAAGTCACATTAATCACTCCATAGCAAAAACAGTATCTTTTCTTTTATTAAACATTTTTCAGTTCTTTCCTAGTCTCTTCCCATCTGCTGGCTTGCCTTTTTTTTCTTTCCTCACAGCCTTTTAGACTCTCCTCTATCAACTAGAACAACTCAGCACCTTCTTCACTTGGGAAATCTTGCTCAAAGTAATGAATCCCTTGTAGATAACCAAACAAGGCTATCGACTGTTCCTCAGACATACTTTGTGGGAGCACTGACCCAGGTCGCCACACTAGGAGATCTGCTGATTTATAGGAAGATAGCAAAGTTTGGGTGAGAATCAATATACTTCAAATTTGGAACTTCATCCCAGGGACCCAAAATGATCGTACTTCAATGGATCTTGGTGTTGCTTGGATAGTAATCAAAGTAGAATGCTTGATGGTTTGGGGCCCACCCCAATCTCTCTCTCTCCCTCCAACTGAACGTATCTGCAAGTCTAATGTAAGCTTAGTTCAAAGATAGAATTTTCATCTTAGTTTTGATATGAATTCATATTTACTTAATATTTATAATCAGCCACCTGTAAGTAGCTGGTGGCGACTCTTCCGTGCAGCTAAGATTTTATTATTTTATGTTTAAAATTTAAATCTTTAATCCTTCTGGATTTTAGTTTTGTAATGCAACAACATACCTTAAATTTAAAACATCCATAGCTTTTCTCCCAGAAATCTCTCTTATAGGAATCTATCCTAATGAAATAACAGCCAGACTGTAATAATCAAGGATATTTACCACATTATTTGTTAAGGCAAAAACAAAAAAAAAACACATATGGGTGTCCATCAATAAGGGAAACGTTAAATAAAGTATAATATAATCCCATTATGGAATATTAAATGTTTCCTAAAATGGATAAGTTAAATCTCTGTCCATTGACCTAGAAGGCTGTCAACAATGCACTACCATGTGAGAAAGGCACCAAATGACAATAATAACTCCAAATTCTTTATATCAATGTTTATTTTTTAAAAAATGTAGAAAGATGTGACTGGAAAAACACCAGACTGGTATATGGCTTACTTTTGTGGGAGTTAGAGGTAGGATTAACATTTTCTTCACATGGTTTTATATTATTTTGCTGATTTTAATGGTAACATACATATGACAATTTTGTAACTTGATAAAAGATTTCATTTGACAAAAATGTTTTAAAAAATAAAGCAAGTAAACAAGTACAAATATTATTTCTCTCCTTGGAAAACTTGGTGTCAGGTTCTTTGGGAGCTGCACACGTGTACAGAGAATAGTCTCGTGTGGTGGTCTGCTTGTAGCCAACGTGGGCGAGAGCTGAGGCAAGATAGAGGAGCTTAGGTCTGAACTGGTGACAGGAGAATCCTAGAGCAATTAGTCTTGGATTATAGTGACTTTACCTTTATTTTTTCCAATAATAAAGTCCTGTTTTATTAATAATAAATAAGTTCCACTTGCACTCACTTCCCTGGTATCACTTAACCCATTGAGGATTAAGATGGCTCCAACCCAGCAATTTCACAGCAAACGTTTAACCTCTTTTCTGCTGACTTCTGGATTTAAGTTATTGCTATACCTGTCAGAGATTTTTTTAAAAAAGGATCAGACCTGGAGGCCCTAAGACTTAGGTTTCACCCGAGCCTCCTGATACCACTTATGTGACCTTGGATAAATAACGGCCGGTCTCAGATTCATCTGCTGCAGAATGGGAACAGGAATGTCCCTGCAGCTGATCTCAGCCAGGGTAGTCGTTAGGATGCTTAAATGAAGGGTGAGGGCTGCAAAAACACTTTATAGTTTCTACAAATTCTATATACTATAAACTATCTCATTTCTCTGATAATTTCTCAGAAAAATTCTCAATTTCTGTGATTACCTTCCTTTTGAAAAATAAAAGTGACTTCCTTCCTGTGTGAGGGTCCCAGTAGAAAATAATGTTGGCTTTTTGGCCTTTCTGCCTGTAATGCTTGTATAAGAGGGTAGAGTTCAGGACGGTTGGTGTCAGGGAAAACTCTGTAGACCCATAGAGGAGAATTTCAGGGTTTTTGCCTGTTGGGCAAGGACGAGGTGTTCCCATGATCTCCTCCATTATTAGTCAACAAGCCTGTGGGTAAAAACAAAACCACTAACTCAACGGCTCTGA
>NW_012142746.1:1368469-1371376 GCF_000956105.1 Propithecus coquereli
AGACTGTCGTCTGCATTCATCCGTCTTCCATTCAGTCTCCCTTCAGAAAGACATTAAGGGTAAACCCCACTCTTCTGACTGCAAGTATCACTAGTGACAGCTTTGCAAGTAGTCTTAACAGCTTGTCAGGAAACTAATCAATGTAGCTTTTCACAAAGGAATCTACTTGATCAATATCACCAAGCAAGCCCAGACCTAACAAACAGATCGCATAAAGGTTTTCATGATCAATAGAAGTTATACAGAAAATAAATTATTGGGTATATTTCAATGAACGTATTATAAATGCCTCCTGCTGATATCTCTTTCTCTGGGAGCTGTAGTAATATACCAAAAATGATGGACGAGACAGTGTATGCCCTGTCAGACAGACCCTTAGAGACATGTTCTCAACACGGGATTTACACACACAATTAGTTTAGAAGATGTAACTAGTTTTGAAGGAAAACTGGTTTCAGTATTTGTCATCCTAATTTTTTTGCACTATGTAGATTGTAAATTTTTTGATGGATGGGATTATTTTGGTGTCTCAGTACCATGGACATGGGCATTTAATAGGATAGGTGTGTCAGTACATTCTTGCTGAGTTGACCGTCCTCCCCTATATTTCCCCAGGAACTAGTGTTAATACCAGGAGGTTATCCCTGTCATTCCCACCCTCTGCCTTTTTCCCTAGACTCCTTGGGGAAACCCCAATTCTCAGTGTTGTAAACTTTCCTGATAAAAAGTCTGGAAGTATAGACATTAGGAGATGCTGAAATCCCTGGAAATAAAACTTAAGGCCCAGCTGTACCACAATGACACATTGAGACATTACCCAACTTTTTTCCTCCTGGTATTTTATGTCTCTACCACCTGTCTTGCTTCATAACAAATTAAGACAACTTAGTGACTTAAAATAACTACTGTTTTATTTACTTGTGATCTGTGGTCAGCAATTTGGGCTGGGCTCAGCAGTGGGATTTTCTGCTGGTCTTGCCTGGGATCATTCATGTGTCTTTAGTGATTTTGTGGCTCATTAGGGCTGAAGCCCAAGATGACCTCACCCATGTCAGGCAATTGGCTCTGGCCATCAGCTGGGCCTCTCTCTTCATGTGTTCTCTCTTCTTCAGGGATGTTATCCTGGGCTTCTTTCACATCATGGTACTGCATTCCAAAAGGATGAAAGTGAAAGATACAAGAAATTTTAAGATCTGTCCTTAAAAGTCACATATCAATTCCTCTACTTTCTCTTGGTCAAAGTAAAACATAGGGTCAGCCCAGATTCAAGAGAAGGGGAAATACACCCCACCTCTTACTGAGGGAGCAGCACAGTCACATTGCAAAGGGGAAGAGTAAACAGACGGGAAGGATTACTGTAGCCACCTTCACAAAAAAAATCTACCACAACTTTCTTCTGTTCTCCCCCTGCCCACCCAATACACATCACCCCACCACATTCGAGAAGCTAGGTGTTCTCTTCTCCAAAAGGGGCCATAGCAGAGAGGAGATGAAAGAGTGGCTCTCTTCCAGATTTTTATATTTTAAAAGACTAAGCCTTGATGGTATGGGATAAACAAGGCATAGACAAATTGTTAGGAAGAAATATATATATATATTTAATGTTACTGTACAAGGAAGAAATATTTTGAGTCAGCTTCTCCTTAGACTAGATAACATTTCCTTGATCTGGGAATGAAGGTTAAGTTTAAGGAAGATGCAGAGGTAAGGATCCAGATAACTAAGGGAGAGTCCAGAGACAGAGATGGTCAAGACCCAATTCATGAAAGAAGCAAAATAAATCCTCCAATACCAAGCATGTCTCAGAAGCAGCCTGGGAGCCACTCAACCTGAAGGAGCCAGGGGTCAAAGGGAAAATAGAGACCTATGTGAAACAATGGCCAAAGAGCAGAAGGCAGGTGATGTCTTAGAGGATATCGGCATAGATAGGAAATACAGAGAACCAAATGCCTTCCCTCCCCCTACCTTCCATGCTGCCAATACCTTCAAACTACTTTCTCCCAATCAACCCCTAGAACCTTCCCCAGGGGAAGATGAAGAGCCAAGTTGGCTGAGATTACATTCCCACTACCTTAGTGAGATAGAGACTTGATGTCTGCATAGGTTGGTCAATTCTATGATCACATCTCTTGAAGCTGTGCTGTTGAAGGTTCTGATCAAACATGCCAGTGGAAGTCTGGGTAAAGACCAATAAAGAGAGCTCCTTTGGGAAGGAAGCTTATTTAATGGTCTTATAAGGACTTGGAATTTGTGTTTATTCTTTCCATTTAATTGAAGAAGGATGAGAACACAAATATGAATTTCTCCTATATATGACTATGGAGCAGATAGCATTCATCTTGTGACATCTGGTCCAGCAGTTCAGTTGAACATGTTTTCTCCATACTCACCTTCTTAAATTGAACAAATATTTCTGAGTACATCTAGGTGCTGTGGAAGATACAATGGGGAGCAGGAAAGAGACTTGGTCTTTGCCCTTTTGGAGTTTAGAATGTCCAAGAAGGGCTTCTTAAAGGAATACCTTTATAAGTTCCATTCTTGGAGACAACTGTATGGTCCTAAGTGGTTCTGTACAACTCCTGCAAGGAAGGTACCACAGAGTTACCATAAGAAAAACCATCGGAACCTCCTTGACACTGACCTTCCCTGAGACAAAGCAGATCAAACTGGCTTACATCTGGAAAATATTTTATACAGCCAAAAAAGAAAACACAGTTAATTACCACTATTTACCATGGTCAAACACTGTGCTATATAGGATTTACCTGTATTATATTCCTTAATCTCTTCAACACACCTGACTAGTTTCCCTCAATTCTGTGCTCCACCTGCAAGGGTCCACTTGGAAATGACCTGTAATGAACATTTGTTTTTTTTCCTTTCATCTTAAAATAAGCAAACACAATT
>NW_012142746.1:1382756-1384853 GCF_000956105.1 Propithecus coquereli
TAAATATATACAATTTTTATTTGTCAATAATAATTAATAAAACTAGAAAAAATGCAGTCTTAAGAAAAAGAAATAAACCTTCACATTTATGGTAAATTGATTTTTGACTAGGGTGCCAAGATAATTCAACGAGAAAAATTAATCTTTTCAAGGATGGGTGCTTGAAAAACTGTATATCCACTTGTTAAAGAGTGAACTTGGACCCTTACCCCATATATAAAAAGTAACTCAATATCTAGACATAAGAGTGAAAACTACAAAACTCCTAGAAGAAAATAGATGAATAAATCTTTATGACCTGGGGTTAGGCAAAGCTTTCTTAGATGTGGTATAAAAGGCACAAGCAACAGTAGAAAAAATAAAGTAGACTTCATCAAAAACAAAAACTTGTTCTTTAAAGTATACTGTCAAGAAAGAAAGACATCCACAGAATGGGATATTTGCAAATTAAATATCTGATAAATAACTATTATCTGGACTATATAAAGAACATAATAAAAAAGATAATCCAATTTAAAAATGGGCAAAGAACTTAAATAGATATTTCTCCATAGAAGATATACAGATGACCAATAAGCACATGAAAAGGTGTTCGACTTCATTAGCTGTCAGGGAAATGCAGATCAAAACCACGATAAGGCACTGCACACCCACTAGGATGGTTGTAACAAAAAGACAGGTAATAGCAAGTGTTAGAGAGATGGTGGGGAAATTGAAACTCTCACATACTGCTGGTGGAAATGTAAAATGTTACAGCTACTTTGGCAGTTATTCAAAAGTTTAAACCATATGACTGTATGATCAAGCAATTCCACTCCTAGGTATATACTCAAGAGAAACATGTCCAAACAAAAAATTCTATACCAGTACTATTAGCAATATTATTCAAAAAACCCAAAGGCAGAAACATCCCTAAATGTTTTTCAACTGATAAATGAATAAGCAAAATGTGTTTTATCCATATAATGGAATATTATTCAGCAAAAAGAAATTAAGTACTGGTACATTGCTGCAACATAGACGAACCTTGAAAACATTATACTGAGTGAAAGAAGCCAGTCACAAAAGACCGTATGATTTCATTTATATGAAATGTCCAGAATAGCACATCTGTAGAATAGATTAGTGTTTGCCTAGGTCTGAGGGGGCTGGGGGAAAGGGGAAATGGCTGCTGGGTATCATTTTGGGGTGATGAAAATATTCTAAAATTGTGGTAATAGTTGCACAACTCTGTGAAAACCACGAAATTATATACTTTAAATGGAGGAATTATATGGTATGTGAATTATATCTCAATAAAGCTGTTATGTTAAAAAATGACTTCTATAGCACTTAACACTACATGTTACATGTAGTAAATGCCTAATAAATGATATATATTACAATGATGCTCTGTGAGCTACCTTGTTCCATTAAGCAGAGGCTGTGTCTGTATAATCAGAGATGCTTATCCCTGAGGTGGGGGTGGGGTGGGGAGAAGCTTTGTGGGTAGAATCTCAGTGGGGGAGAGGAATGAACTTAGATGGGAAAAATAATGTCTCTGCTAACTTCTACTTGTATTCTTCAATTATGAATGTATGTAACAAACTGCAATAGTATTAATGGTTCCTGTGATTTTTTTTTTTCACCATCAGGAATCTCTGGTATTTTCATATAATATTGCAGTTGTCACAGGCATCTTGAAATATTATTTACACTCAACAGTGCTTCTAAATTGTAGTAGATATTAGATTTTCCAGTAGATCTTGTTAGTTAACGTCACTGTCCCATGTGTTATGGGTGACGGGCTCACTTTGGTAAAGAGCGGAATGGAAATGCAATCTTTCTCTTGCACGCTCTGTCTGTATGAGGCAGGAATATCTGGAAAGAGTCAGTCTCCTAGTCAGGATAGGGTACCGTCTCTCTCTTTCTGTTCCTCTCCTCTGTCTGTGACTACTAGCCACTTCAGATTCAGGGGAAAATGGGAAGCAAAGCCCTTATTTAGTTTTCTGACTTAAGCAACATTGTCCAATCCAGCTTTGACCTCTAAATGGAGCAGTTGAAGCAGAAGCTACAATCCCACTTAGCTGCTGTTTCTTGTATTTAGAGTGCTTTGAG
>NW_012142746.1:1384988-1387710 GCF_000956105.1 Propithecus coquereli
TACAGGTCAATATCCCTGATAAGCCTAGATGCAAAATAAATAAATAAATAAATAAATCCTCATCAAAATACTAGGAAACCAAATTTAACACCATATTAAAAAGATCACATTCCATGATCAAATAGGATTTATTTCTGGAATAGAAGCGTGGTTCAACCTACACATATCAATAAATGTGATATACAGCATTAAAAGAATGAAAGATAAAGATCATGTAATCATCTCAATAGTTGCAGGAAAAACATTTGATAAAATTCAACATCCTTTCATGATAAAAGCTCTCGACAAAGTAGTTATAGAAGGAGTGGACTACAATATAATAAAGACCATTATGGGACAAGCCCACAGCCAACATCAGAGTCAATAGTGGAAAGCTGAGAGCCTTTCCTCTAAGGTCAAGAATAAGACAAGCATGCCCACTCTTGCCACTTTTATTCAAAAGAGTAGTGGGAGTTCTAGCAGGAGCAATCAGGAAAGAAAAAGAAATAAAAGGCATTCAAATCAGAAAGGAAGAAGTGAAATTGTCTTTGTTTGCAGATGACCTGAACTTATATGCATAGAAAACACCAAAGACAACTTTAAAAAACTGTTAGAACTAATAAACAAATTCAGTAAAGTTTCAGGATACGAAATCAACATACAACAATCATTTGTGTTTCTATGCACTAACAATAAACTATCCAAAAAAGAAATAAGAAAACAATACTATTTACAATAGCATTAAGAAGAATATAATACTTAGAAATAGATTTAACAGATGAAAAATCTATACACTGAAAACTATAAAACATTGATCAAATAAATTGAAGAAGACACACATACAAAAAACCCCATGTTAATGTATTAGAAGAATTAATATTGTCAAAATGCTCATACTACCCTAAGTGATCCACAGATTCTTTGCAATCTCTATTAAAATTCCAATGATGTTTTTCAAAGAAATAAATAATTCTAAAATTTGTATGGAACCAGAAAGACCCCAAATAGCTAAAGCAATCCTGCGCAAGAAAAGCAAAGCTGGAGGTAACACATGTCCTGATTTCATATTATATTACAAAGTTATACTAATCAGAACAATATGATACTGGAACAAAAATAGACACATAAACCAATAAAACAGAATAGAGAACCCAGAAATAAATCCAGGCATATATAGTCAACTAATCTTTGACAAAGACATCAGGAACACACAATGGGGAAAGATAGTCTCTTTAATAAATCTTGCTGGGAAAACGGGATGTCCACATGAGAAAGAATGAAACTGGACTCTTATAAACAAAAATAAACTCAAAATTAATTAAAGACTTAAAATCTAACACCCGAAACTGTGAAACTGCTAGAAGAAAACATAGGGGGAAAACTCCCTGATATTGGTCTTGGCAATCATTTTTTGGGGGTGTGATACCAAAATCACAAGAGAAAAAATAAATAAGTGGGACTACCTTAAAATAAAAAGTTTCTGCACAGTGAAGGAAATAATCAACAAATGCAAAGGCAACCTATGAAATTAAAGAAAATATTTGCTAACCGTATATCCATTAAGGGGTCAATATCCAAAATATATAAGGAATTCCTGCAACTCAATAGCAAAAGCCCAAATAACCTAATTTGAAAATGGGCAAAGGACCTGAAGCGAAGACCTTTCAAAGAAGACCAACAGGTATAAGAAAAGGTGCTCAACATTACTAATCATCTGGGAGAATGTAAATTAAAATCTCAATGAGATATCACCTCATACCTGACAGGATAACTGTTATCAAAAGATAACATGTGTTGGTGAGGATGTGGAGAAAAGGGAACTTTTGAACACTGTTGATAGGAATGTAAATTGATACAGCCATTATGGAAACAGTATGGAGGTTTCTCAAAAAATTAAAAATAGAACTGCTATATGATCCAGCAATCCCATTTCTGGGTATATATCCAAAAGAAACAAAATTACTGTCTCCAAGAGATACATGAACTCCCAAGTTCACTGAAATATTATTCACAATAGCCAAGAGATGGAAACAACCTAAATATCTGTTGACAGATGAATGACTAAAGAAAATGTGGTCTACATACAAGACGGAATATTATTCAGCCTTAAAAGAGAGAAACCCTGCCATTTGCAACAACATGACGAACCTGGATGACTTTATGGTAAGTGAAATAGCCAGACTCAGAAAGACAAATACTGCGTGATCTTACTCATATGTGGATTCTAAAAAAGTTGAACTCATAGAAAGGAAGGAGAATGATGGTTACGGGGGCTGGGAAGTGGGAGAAATGGGGAGATGCTGGCCAAAGGGCACACATTTTCAGCTCTAAGATGAATACATTCTACGTACCTAACGTACAGTGTGATGACTATAGTTCATAACAAGATATCTATTCTACACTTCAATGTGCTAAGAGAGCAGACCTTAGGGATGTGACCAGAAAAAAAAAAAAGGGCTGTCACTGTCATGAGTAGTTCCTACTTATTTTGTTATGAATGTGTCTTTCATTATATATACATATATTATGCAATATAATATCCATTTATCTGCCTGTCCTTCATCTCTCTATTTATCTATCTATGTCTCCTATTTGTTCTTTTTTTCTGGAGAATCCTGAACAATACAGATTTTGATACCAAGAGTGGTTCTAGAGGAATAAAGATTTAAAGATGAGTTTTCTAAATTGGTTCTAGAGTTTCATGAATTGTCTTTTAATCTGATTAGATTTAAATACATGAATG
>NW_012142746.1:1391115-1404207 GCF_000956105.1 Propithecus coquereli
GGATAGGGTACCGTCTCTCTCTTTCTGTTCCTCTCCTCTGTCTGTGACTACTAGCCACTTCAGATTCAGGGGAAAATGGGAAGCAAAGCCCTTATTTAGTTTTCTGACTTAAGCAACATTGTCCAATCCAGCTTTGACCTCTAAATGGAGCAGTTGAAGCAGAAGCTACAATCCCACTTAGCTGCTGTTTCTTGTATTTAGAGTGCTTTGAGCAGAATCTCCAGAGAGAAAGAGGAGTGGAGAGTCTTATCAATATCCCTATTAGATAATCCCTTTAGTAAGTCGTTAATATTTAATGAGCACCTACTATATCCCAAGGACACATGTACTAAGTACTTCATATATATTATATCATCTAAATCTCACAATCATCTGAGATATGGATATTAATACTCTGATAGTATTAGTAGTACAGATGTCAGAATTGGGGTTCGGAGAAGTTCAATAACTTACCCAAGGTCACCCAGCTAGTAGATGGAAAATCTGGGATTCAAACACAGGATCCTCTGACTCCAAGTTTTGTGTTGTTTCTATTACTTCTCACAAAGTAAAATAGAAAAGCAGATTTTACTTTCCTGTTTTGTTTCTTAATAGGAAACCTGATACAGTTATCATAGAACATCATAGGGAAGAAAATTCCCCCATCTCTACAAAAATGACATAAAACTATTCATTCAGATACTCAAATTATTCCTTTGCTTCAATGATGTACTACATGGAATTACTTTTAAAAGTACCTGCTCTTTCAGTTAGAGTTGAATTTTTTTCTTGGTGAATGCATGTTGGCATAAGCCTTTTGATGAAAATTATTCTTGGACAATAGAAACTTTTTGCTAATTGAAACCCTGTTTTGGGCTCCCCTTACTATGAACCATTTCATTGGCTCCATCATCCATCCATTTGGACAAGTCAGCAATCTGGGGGCCTCCTCCTCTTTCAAGACTCAAAGTCAGTCCATCAGCAAAGCCTCATCAATTCCAACCTGCCAAATGGCTCTCAAACATCTCCACTACTTCCCATCTCTACTGCCACCACCATAGCAAAATTATCACGATCTTTTGCCCGGACTATGCAACAGACTCCCAACTGGTCTGTTCATTTCTTCTCCCCTGAGCTTTGGTCTCCTTCCCATCTCTTCTCCACACAAAGTCAGTTTTTTTGGTTTGTTTTAGATTCTTCAGTGATTTGCCTTTGCTCTTAGGATGGCATCAGCTCTCCTTAAATTGGCCTATAAAACTTCTTACTATTTGTCCTATATACTGTCCTGTCTCTCCTCACCCCATGCTCACCCTTACTCTCTCATGGCCAGTTATGTTGATTATCGGTCAGGGTATGGTAGGTTAAGCTGCAGCAATAGGCAGCCTCCAAATTTCAGCATCTTAGAAGCACAAAGGCTCATTTATTGTTCATACTATGTGTTCAATGTGTATCAGCAATGGCAGGCTGCGGGGTGTGTTGTATACATTGATTGGGAGAAGAAACATGGCTAATTGCATACTGGCTCTTGGAGATCCCACCCAGGTATCTCTCTCTCCCTCCCCCCCCTTCTCTCTCTCTCTCTCTCTCTCTCACACACACACACACACACACACACACACACACACACACACACATGCTTACATTCCATTGGCCAGAGCAAGTCACATGTCCACACCCGCCTTCAAGGAGGCAGGGAAGTACAATCCCAGCATGTACCCAGGAGGATACCCAGAATTAGCATCAGGGCATTGCACTTGCTTCCTTCCTCCATAGACCATTGAACTTGCTGATCCCTCTGCCTGGAACATCTTTCCTTTCATTCTTTTATTTTTAAAAAATATTTTCCATATTTAAGATACACCCTCCTTTCCTTGGGATAACTCCTGTTTATCCTTTAGACCTAAGCTCAAACTTAGGGGAACCTTCCCTGACTGAGTAAAAATCCCCTTATTATAGTCACTTATAGCAACACATACATGTATCAAACTTTCCATAATTGTAGTTTTATCTTTGAGTGAGTGTTTGATAAATGTCTGTCTCCCATGTAAGACTATAAGCTCTATGAAATCGGTGGCCACGTTGGTTTTTGCTCACCAGTGTTATAAAACAACAACAAAAACAATTTAGCATATATCACGTTAGACATAGTTCTAAGTGTGATGGCTGACACGTGACTAAGTCATTCATACTTACAATGACGCTATGAGGTAGGTACAGTTACTGCTACATTTGATAGATAAGAAAATTGAGGCACAGAACTTGTCCAAGTTCATGTAGCTAGTAAGCATTGTGAAGATAGGATTCAGAGCCAGCAGAGTCATGCACTTAACCACTACAATGTACAGCTTCTCAAGCATGCAGCCACTCCATGGCTCTGTGGTGCCTAAAGAGGTGCTTCCTAAATATCTTCAGTGAATGAAATGATGAAGGAGTAAATTAGCATTGCGTGGAGCACACTCAGGAAAAGGCTAATATGGAGTGATCTTTCTGGAACGTCAAAGCTGGAAGGTGCCTTAGAGGTCACTGCCTTTAACCCTCTTCTCTTACAGACTGGTAAACCACAGCACAGAGGCAAGGTTGATGTAGAATTGGCCCTTCTGGCTCCCTTGGCAGGAATGGCCCATCAGCTCCCATCTCCCAGTACCACTTTTTCCATACTTCATTAAGCAATAAGGTGGAAGACAGCACCAGTGGGGATTTCTTACAATAGACCAATGGAAATTTTGTATATGTGAAGGATTTGAGTGCAGGGAGTGGAATTGTTCTTTACTTTTCCTCTCTGTTCTGAAATTAGATTTTCTAGGACAGAGAAGAATGTCAAAGGTAATGAAATCTCCACGGTTACACACACACAGTTTAAATTAACAGTATGAGTCAGTGTTCAGAATAGAAATAGCAACAAAGGCTGACACCCTGGGAACAAATGACTCAATTAACTGTATGTGCACTGCCACCCAGTTTAAATTTCTTTGATAATTTGTAATCAGAGATCCATGAAAGTTAAACCCCAAAGAGATTGTAGCAAAATTTGTATCTAGTTACCAGGGTATGTTCGGAGTGCTGCCGGAGAACCTTTGTCTTCCTAAAGCACTGTCAAGTTCTAGATGCCTGTTACCCATTTCCCAGAGGCGCAGGATGCTTCATGGATGAGAAAACATGCTAACCATCACCTCCGTAATTATCTCTACTGGAATCCAAATCCTCAGACAGCAAATTCTATTTCCCCAGCTACCTGACAAGGATGAAGACATCAAATAGGTTCTGGCCAAATGCTTCTGGAGAAAGGTCTAGATCAGGTATCTAGTAGGTGAATACCTTTGAGCATGAGATTTACCCATTTTTCTCTCTAAGAAGAAAAGAGCACCAATAGCTAGCTTAGTAGAGGTGCTTTAAACCCTGAGAATTGCACGAATAAAGAGGGAAAGTTGTATCTTGTGGTAATCAAGCATCCTTTGCTCCAAATGGGAACTGACTGAACCGAAGCTGGGTGAGAATAGTTGAAAGAGGTGGTGGGTTCTAAAGCCTCTTTGAGACACAGCTAGAGCAGGGGACTCATGTGGAGGCCAGGGTCCCTCTCTCAAGCCTTATCCTCTTGATGTTCTCCCTCCAAAGCTTCCATCGTTCTTTCAATTTTCCATCTTGTAAGAGAGTGGGCTTCTCCAACCCCTGTCCAGCCTGGACATCCAATACAAGGGAGTCGTTGGCCAGGCGCGGTGGCTCATGCCTGTAATCCTAGCACTCTGGGAGGCCGAGGTGGGTGGATTGTTTAAGCTCAGGAGTTCGAAACCAGCCTGAGCAAGAGCGAGACCCCGTCTCTACCAAAAGTAGAAAGAAATTAATTGGACAGCTAAAAATATATAGAAAAAATTAGCCGGGCATGGTGGCGCATGCCTGTAGTCCCAGCTACTCGGGGGGCTGAGGCAGGAGGATTGCTTGAGCCCAGGAGTTTGGGGTTGCTGTGAGCGGGGCTGACGCCAAGGCACTCACTCTAGCCAGGGCAAAAGAGTGAGACTCTGTCTCAAAAAAAAAAAAAAAAGGAGTCGTTTCTGCAGCATTAAAGAGGGCATGAGAGAAGGAACATGTGTCTTAGGACTGGAGAGCAATAGTCTGCAACTCATACTGTGTTCCTCATCCCCACCTCCGGCACTGATTCAGTCTTTGATTCTTGGCACCTGGATGATCCATAGGGTGTGGCAGCTTCTATATCCTGTTGCAGGAGCTTCAATAGAGCTAGTGCTTCCTGTGAAGCAAATGTTTCAGGGTTCATTACAGTTAGCCTAGTTCATAATGTGCAATCCAGGATCATTGTCTCTGGACATGCATTCTAAGACACTGCAGGATATTCTCTTTTTATTTTCATTGCTGTCTGTAGTAGTCATCAAACCATCCACCCATCCTTCCATACTCCCCTCCCCCATCTATTTGTTCACTTTTTCAATCAATACTTGTTTTATGCATAGGCGCCAGATACTAGGCTCTATGTCTTAGGGGACACAGAGATAAGTGACTCAGTCTTTGATCCTCAGAAGCTCCTAAGCCAGCCCTAAAAGAGATCAGGGAAGGGTGGAAATTTCTCGGTTGCTGAGAGCATCCAGCAAATAACCAACCTCCTCTATCCCTTGATATGCTTAACAGCCAGGTCGATTCAGAGTCTGCTTGTATAGTGATTGTGAAAGGTCTGTGTTTGGGCTTACTCCTCTCTCCTGGAGATGACATTAAACTATTCTGTCACCTATTCCACCAAGTGTGGTGACTGAACCTAAGCTTCTTTATCATTATCCTAAGCTGGAAGGAAGGGCACAATGACCCTGGGAATATTACCTACCTCTTTCTCTTACCCCATCCCAGCGGAGGGCTGCCCCTTTCCCAGGCTGCCTCAATTACTGTTTTGCTGTGACCAGAGTTTAGCTGAAGATTCTCCCCTCTGGGGAGGACTAGGCCTCTTGTTTCAGGATATTGTAGCAGAATAAAGAATGGAGATATATCAACTTCTCATGAGGGCAGGGGTTAGTGACCAGTTTCTATGACTTGGGCAACAACCTCAACTAGGACGCAGTTAAATGAAACCATATATGCATGTTCTTTCTTTTTTTGTGATTGGACAATGCTAATTTGAAGCATGATCCCTCAGTTGAGTCATTCAGAATCTGGCACAGAAACAGCAAGAATATCATGCTTTGAGACTGTGAAATGATTTTATCTTATGATAAAATGTGCTATGAAGATTTTCTCTGCAAGCCTCAGAGGTAGGCAGGATAAGAGATGATCATCCCGTTTTACAGATGAGGAGCAATAACAAATAGTCTCAGCAATAATAACAACTATAAGCACCTCCTGTGAGTCTGGTGCTATGCAGAACACTTTCCACAAAAACAAATGCCACAAAAACAAAACCAAACAAATGGGACTTAACTAAAAAGCTTCTGCATAGTGAAAGAAATAATCAACAGAGTAAATAGACAGCATACAGAATTGCAGAAAATATTCATAAACTAGACATCTGACAAAGGACTAATATCTGGAATCTGCAAGGAACTCAAACAACTCAGCAAGGAAAAAACAAATAACCCCATTAAAAAGCAGACAAATGATATAAATAGACATTTTTCAAAAGAATATATGCAAATAGCCAACAAACATAGGAAAAAATGCTCAACATCACTAATCATTAAAGAAATACAAATTAAAATCACAATGAGATACCACCTTACTCCACTCAGAATGACCATTATTAAACAGTCAGAAAACAATAGATATTGGGGAAGATGTGGTGAAAAAGGCCTTTTGAATTCTTAAAATAGTCTCAAACTGCTGCTTTACAGAGGAGGAAACTGAGGCCCAGAAAGGATAAGCCATTTTGCCTAAGACAGATAGATAAGGGAATGGTAAGGCCAGATTTACAGACCAAGACTTCTAGACTGCAGGTTCACACTCATAAAGACACTGAACTATATTATCCCAAGGGCACAGAGCCAACAGGGATGGGTCTGAGAGGGGAACCCAGGTGCTTGACTCCCAGTCTGGTATTTTTCCCACTGCTTCAGTTTCCCAATATGGTCTCCATGTTCCTGAATCCCAGCTTTGCAGAATGGCATCTGGAGAAGTAGTGCTGGCTGCAGACTTCAGTGAGGCTGTGTGGTGGGCATGGGCTCTCCGCCACCCTATCAGGGTATTGTTGCCAGTAAAAGCCTTAAATCCATGGCGAAAAGAGCCTTCTAGCTAACTTGAATGCCCTGGTCTCACCTAGGCTGGGACACCTGGAATCAGAAGACTGGGCAAAGGCAAAACATTTAAAAATGCAGGTCCTCCCATAACCAGAGAGTTAGCCTGTAAAGACTGGCCACCAGGGTCTTTGACGTTTCATGTCAACCCAGAAATACAAACTGACAGAGTCACAGCCTTCTCTCTGGTAGCACAGTCCAGTATATGGAGTTCCTTCTTTGTCAATGAGATATTTGCCTCTAGGAAACGCATTTAACACTCCGCTTTTTTTCTTGAAAGTTACAGGTTGAAAATTTGCATTTTCTTGAAATTTTCCCTACTTATTGATTTAAACATGTATAAACATTAACATATTTATATAATTTTGATCGGTGCCATGTAGAATCTTCAGTTCCGTTTGATTTTGCTAATTGCCCAAGTTCCTCTTCTGTTTGAGGGTGTAGATAATAATAATGATCAAAGGCCTAAAAGCACATAAGCATTTTCTGTTTCCAGCTTCTATTTTACGAATAAAACATTGATGCTCTTTTTAAGTTGGCCATCACTCATCCGGTAGGTTTTGCAGACAATAACAGTTCATTAGTAATATCTGGTGGGGAAGATGTATGATGCTGTAAATATTTAAAATCAAATTTGAAAAAGAAGACAGAGATGAATGCATGGGATTGGAGGGGGGTATGAACACGGTGCCCAGGGCTGTGGTTTTCACAGCAGCTTCCACGGGGACCCGGCCATTGTTTCCCCTTGTAAGTCCCATGGACAGGGACTTGGGGATATAGCCTCACCCAGCAGGGGCCCAAATGGCCTTCATGGAGTTTAATGGGTGTCTGAGCCCATGGTTTTTCTAAAAGTTGCCCCCTAGGTGGGGATTTGGGTACAAGTAATTAACCTGGACGATGATTCCAGGGAGCATGGTGAGGAAGTGAGGGCACGTGATGGGGAAGGGGAAAGCCAGCCAAGGGTGTGTCATGGACCAGGTATTGCCATGAACAAGTCAGCTCAATCCCACTGGGAACCCTCAGAGAAACTGCTCTGAGGGCACCATCCTCCCCAACTCTCCTCTCAAATCGGTAGAGTGCTGCTCCTCGAAGTGCTCCCATTTCTAGCCAGCCCTGCACTCTGGGCCCTGGGCATGGGCAGGACCCTGGCAGCTCAGCTACAACGGGTGAATGTGGAGTCCAGAGCTTCCCTGTTGAGGTGGATGAGACACTGATAAAGAGTGTCCAGTTTACCGTTTTCCTTTTGGAACTCCAAATTCCAAATTTTCCTGACGCAGCACACCCAGGAGTTGTAGAGAGTAGGAACTGGTCAAAAGTGACAGTCTAGTCTAGCTAGGGAAACTGAGGTCTGGGAAGAACAACAGTGTTGAACACAAGCAACAGACGCATCAGGCGGTGGAACTCAGCCAGAGAAGTGGTTATCAGAGAAGGCTGCCCGCAGCTGTCAGGAGGTGGCCCAGAAAAGGCTTTGCGGATGCCACTGTTTCTATTCACACCCCCTCACGCGTATCTGAAGGACTCTGCCCCTTGCTGCTCAGACCGACTGGGGACTGTTCTCCCTCCAAGCCCTCCCACCCCATCCTTTGCTCCTCACAGACCTCAGCCCGGGCTCTCCAGGCCCCAGACTCACCCTTCCATTTTTCCTTTCTACGATTTCCCTGAACATGTTTTATTTCCTCGAATCCCTGTTTTCCACCAAAAAACTAATCTGTACTCTGATGCTGTTGACTGAGCATGAATGAAAATTGTATATTTTTCAGTGGAGGATTCCTACAGTTAAACTGCTTTAGCTAAAGTAAATGGGTTTCTAAGCTCTCCTCCGGCTCATGTGCACGCCTGTCTATAAATCACAGAATGCCAGATCAGGAAGGATCTCAGCCCCGTCTAATTCACTGTCCTCAGATCACAGACTTGTGAACTGGAGCTCAGAGATGGGAGGGACTTCCTTGAGGTCTTGACTAGGTGACACCGTGACAAGCTGGTAAAGGGAATCTATCACATATTCGTTACAGGCTTTCAGAGCTGGGATGGAAACTTGAAGAGATCTCCTTTGATTCAGGGCACACAAGAAGTGGGTAAATGAGGTAAAAATTTCCCGCCCTGCCAGAACAGAGCCTGTGTGAACAATTTTAGTACATCTGCCTTTTCTAGAAGGCCTGGAAACATTTTTACACTGGACCTTAAATACATTACCGGTGGTGGCCCTATGCTTAAATCTGCTTTAAAATGTAGAGCCCGTGGAGTTGTCCAGTCTCTGTTTAAAAGTCCTTTGTGGGCCTGGCGCGGTGGCTCACATCTGTAATCCTAGCTCTCTGGGAGGCCGAGGCAGGTGGATTGTTTGAGCTCAGGAGTTCGAGACCAGCCTGAGCAAGAGCGAGACCCCATCTCTACTAAAGTTAGAAAGAAATTAATTGGACAACTAAAAATATATAGAAAAAATTAGCCAGGCATGGTGGTGCATGCCTGTAGTCCCAGCTACTCGGGAGGCTGAGGCAGGAGGATCGCTTGAGCTCAGGAGTTTGAGGTTGCTGTGAGCTAGGATGACGCCACAGCACTCTAGCTCGGGCAACACAATGAGACTCTGTCTCGAAAAAAAAAAAAAAAAAAAAAAAGTCCTTTGTGGGAGTTTGTAAATGCCAGAGGCAGTTCATTCTATATTTTGATGGCTCCGACTGTCAGATATCTTCCTACGTGTAGTCAGGGCCTGTCTGGCTGTAACATCCACCCACCAACCCCGTACTTACAGCTGAGGTCAGAAGGCAGCTCCCATGACAACACTACGAATGTCTACATTGTACCAGGTCTTATGCTCTTTGCACAGCCTCTTTCTTATCGCCCTCACTTTCCTCTTCACACTGTCAACTGTCCCTTGACTTCTCAGAATACAGGACTCATAGCAGATTCCAGGACCCCGAACCCATGATCCGACCAGCATAGAGTGTGCGGTCCCTCATCTTGCCCTGCGCCAAAACTCGTGAGTGACCCTGGGAAAGTTATTTAACCTCTGCATATATACATGTGTTAATTCCGCCTAAAATAATACTTTTGTATTTGTTTTTAGCAATATGACAGCAACACAAATTTACCTTAACTTCAGTGGAAAACTGTAGGCTTTTTATTTTTTTTTCTTTTCTTTCTTTCTTTTTTTTTTTGCTGTCAATTCCTAACCACCCATCTCTCCCATTCTTTGCTTGGGCAACTGGTATTTCAGCTCTGACAGCAGGAGTTTCATTTTTGGCAGGCCTAGCCACCTGTCTTATATGCTAACTGGATTATTGTTGTAATAAACTCATAATAACATACCTACTATATGTCGATGCTATAATGCTAATTGAGGAATAGGATTTATTATACCATCAAATAATCAATCTGCAAAATAAACGGGCTTAGTAGAAGAGATACTTTAGCCACACAGAGGTCTCCTGAACATACTGTCGTTATTGCAATAGAGGATTCTGTACAGGTGGGAAGTGGGGAACTAGTATTTCTCCTGCTGTGATGTAAGTAAGGGTAGCCTTGTGCTTAGTCAAAAGACCTCAGTAGAGGGCTTTGTACCAAATAAATGACCAGATACATGACAAATGAATAAGCATAAGTCTAAAAGTTACGGCTTGCAGAATACGAGACCCAGAGATACTCCGTGGAGAGACGGTTCAGGTGAAGAGAGGTACTATGTTTGGGAAATGCTACATATTAGCTTTCCCTCTTAGAAATTAGTAAAGGTGTTAAGAAATTTCGCTATGAAGAAACACAAATAACTTTCTTTAAGTATGATTTCCCAAGCCTTATATGACCATGAAAACCTTTTCTTTTACAAGTAAGTCCAACTAAATTTGGTAAATACTGCTTCGGATAGGCCTTCTCTCTCTCTGCCTCACTTTTCTTATCTGAAGTTTACCATCATCTGAGTTTGCTCTTTTCAAAAGTCTCCATTTGGAGATCATATATAAACTCATAAATGTTTACTAACCTGTCTCGTTTCCAGTCATGGGTCGTAAGAACTGAGACAAATCCAGTGGTACACCAAATAAAGGATATCCCCTCTTCAAACTACCATCATCGGATTAAGATTCCTATGTAAAAATAAAGTATTTGCCCAAGGATTTCATTATTAGGTTAAGAAAGAAAGAGAAAAGTGGACATTATTTTTTTGTTCCTTCCAAGTGGGGATTTTTATTGTTGTTATTGAATCTGGATTACAAACCACAAATGTTTACCGAGCCCTAGTCTATGCTCTCAGGATGATTCTAGGACTTGTAATGGATATCAAAGGAAAACAATAAACTGTTACTATTCCCAAAGCACTTACAGTCTAACAAAACTAATACTAAGGAGAGATAGGGTAAATGTCCCAAACAGTGTTGCCCACAGTACAGAACTTGTAGGAATTAATCAAAAGAAGAGATCCATGGGTTGGAATAGGTGGGGAAGATTTCATGGGGTTACTGGGACTTAAATATGGCTGGGAAAACTGGAAAGAATTTTTAAAAGACGGGATAAATGGAATTCCAGGCAATAAAAAAATCAACTCTTTACAAGAGGCCTCTGGGAAAATTTCTTTTTCTGGGGTCTGGGCTATTCCAGGAAAATGTCACTGTGTATCCAGAGTGTCTTTGTTTACCAGACTTTCATTGGAAGTAGCTGAAGCTTGCAAACTTTAAATATAAAGCTGGCTGATGCAACTGGATTATATGTTAGGAATTTGAATTTAGATATTAACATCTAAATTGAATATCTAATATTTGAAGAGTAAGAGGGTAATTGGTTTTTGTCTCTCTCTATTTTTCTAAATAAGAGCCAGTGAGTTTCTCGAGTGTGGGCAGCCCAGTTCTGGAATGTATAGCTATTCTTGGTAATAGGACAGCACCCAGCTGACCCAATGGCCTGACAGCCCATTCCCTGGGGGTAGTAAGACAGCAGGGCAGGAACTCCAACCTAACTGCCAAGACTTCCTGGTAGATGTGCTTTTTCTCTCCTGGACTAGGTGGGGTCTCCTTGGGACCCTGTGGGCTATTGGGCTGTCACTGTTCCAACTTCTTTGCATTCAACATGAGCAGCTTCTTGCCCAGAGTGTTGGGAATCTACAACCTGAATTTCCTTCTTAACAGGGACCCTTCACATTCTTTCACACTGGGGCTTGCAAAGACAGCAAATGGCTTTAAAACTTACTTGCCTATCATCTATGCTTCTCTTTGTTTGTGTTTCTGGGTAAAATCCCGCTCATTTGGAAAGAAAAGACCCTGCTTCTCAGCTTTACTCCTGAAACTAGAAGGTAAACTAGAGAAAGGAAGACATGATCCTCCATCTTTCTTTGAAACACGTCTTCAAAGCTTCCTGATACCACTGTTGCCCCACTGAGTTTCTCTCCATGCACACTTCTGAAGTCCCATTCCCTGGCCATCTTTCCTCCATCCTCTATTCTGCACTTCTTGATGTAAAACTTGACAAAAGAGAAGGAGCAAACTAAGACTGGTGGGTTCCATTGAGGACGGGTCCATGGCGGAGTGAATGGCTGTGGGATGGTGGAACTCTCCAGAGTGCCAAGAAACATCGGCCACCTTGTAGGCAGGAAACAGGACCATCCACCCTTGAGGTCATTTCCACAGAAGCAGAACAGTGTACTACAGACCAGAAATGAGACATAAAAAGCCATGGGCACATCGCAGGGAACACAGTTAGAATTCATTAAATGATTCATCTTCTCCTTGTTATCATTATTTTTAGAATCCTGGGGTTGCATTGACCCTCCTGGGAACTCTTTTGGCTCCAGGATGACAAGCTCCACTAATTTCATAAAACAAAATAAAAATATCAGAAGGATGTATTTGCAAACAAACTACAGTCCTTTAATATTTTACAGCAGTTAAGAAAGGATGAGGTAGGTGTGTGTGTGCTAATGAGGAAGGAGTTTTAAAAAGCAAAATGCAGAACAACATGAATAATGTGATCACATTTTTGTTTTTAAAAAACAAATCTTGGCTGGATGTGGTGGTTCATGCTTGTAATCCCAGCACTTTGGGAGGCCAAGGAGGGAGGATCACTTGAGGCCAGGAGTTTGAGACCAGTCTGGACAACGTAGCCAGACCCTATCTCTACAAATAAATAGATAAGTAAAAAACAAAGCTTCGTATATTACATAGCTACTATTCGATGAGTTATTACTGTTTACCTGGCATCGTATGAAGTGCTTTGAAACTCTTATCTCCTTTCATGCTCACAATTCTGAGAGAATGGCATTATTATTAATGCCATTTTACAAATGCAGAAAGTGAGGCTTAGGGAGGTTGAATAACTTTCCCAGTGTCAAATGCCCAGGTAGTATGATTCCAGGGTCTGTTCTAGAAGTCTTTACATAACTTAAGTGTTCATGCCTAGAAAAACACATGGAGGGAGACACGCCATGCTGCTGTCAGAGGCGACATCTGCTGAGCAGTAATGCAGATGGAGGAGGGGTAAGGCAAGTTTGGGACATCAGGTTTTTACTATAAATTCATACATTGCTTTCTATATCTGTAACTTTCCTAGTTAAAAAGACAGTCCTTTACATAAAAGGACAAATATTGTATGATCCCACCCATATGAAATATGTAAAAATAGGTAAATTCATAGAGATAGCAGGTAGATTAGAGGTTAACAGGGACTAAGGGGAGGGAAAATGTGGGGGTTATTGCTTAGCGGATGCAGAATTTCTGTTGGGGGTGCTGGAAAAGTTGTGGAAATGGTGATGATGGTTGTACAGTATTGAGAAAGTAATTAGTGCCACTGAATTCTTAAAAATGGTTAAACTGGTAAATTTTATATTATGTATATTTTGCAACAAAAAAAATTCCTTTGACCTGAATTCATTCGATTTTTGGAGAACTCATTCTATTATGCTTCCTTTGCTCATTTT
>NW_012142746.1:1404257-1413014 GCF_000956105.1 Propithecus coquereli
ACTATAAATTCATACATTGCTTTCTATATCTGTAACTTTCCTAGTTAAAAAGACAGTCCTTTACATAAAAGGACAAATATTGTATGATCCCACCCCTATGAAATATGTAAAAATAGGTAAATTCATAGAGATAGCAGGTAGATTAGAGGTTAACAGGGACTAAGGGAAGGGAAAATGTGGGGGTTATTGCTTAGCGGATGCAGAATTTCTGTTGGGCGTGCTGGAAAAGTTGTGGAAATGGTGATGATGGTTGTACAGTATTGAGAAAGTAATTAGTGTCACTGAATTCTTAAAAATGGTTAAACTGGTAAATTTCATATTATGTATATTTTGCAACAAAAAAAATTCCTTTGACCTGAATTCATTCGATTTTTGGAGAACTCATTCTATTATGCTTCCTTTGCTCATTTTGCCTGTACTGTGTTGTGTCTCACAGAAGTGTGGCATCCCTGATGGCTCACAGGGCCAGTAAGATGTAACTATTTGGACGATGGCTGCCTCACTGTCCCTGTGTAGTGGGAAGTACCTCTGAGCATCAGCTTTTTTGCTAGTCTGTGTGGTTTGAAGCTATATAACTGTGATCAGGTCAGTGTCGGGCAAAGAGAACTCTTCGCATTTTAAGGGTACCTGAGATTGCTCTGCAAGACATGAGAGGTAGTGGGCATAGTCATGGAAAGCATCTTGCATTCTGCATTTGCAAAAGGTGGGGTTGAGAGATTCTGGAGGTTTGATTCACATGAACTAGACCATCAGATGGCAGATCATAGAACTAGAAAATTACCCATTCATCCATCTATCCATCCATCCATCCATCTGTCTATCCATCCATCCATCCATCTATCCATTTATCCATCCAGCCAGCCAGCCATCCATCTATTCATCTATCCATCCATTTCTGTGTCCATTTTGTTAACAAATCTTTAAGGAGTACCAACTGTAAGCCAGACTCTCAGCCAAATGCTGAGTATTAAGAGTTATATTTCTCATAAGACACTGTAAATCAGCATGGTGTTGTATCAAAGAAATTAGTATAGACATCCCGTATCATGGCTTCTTCTCCAATCACTTTTACTCCCTTGCTGTGTGACTTTGGGCAAGTTCCTTCCTTTCTCTGAGCTGGTGAAATGATCTCAGAGTTGCCTCCCACCTCTTAAATTTGCTGATTCTATTCATAGAGTTAGTATCAGGTGGTCCACAAATATATGTCTGCAAGTCTGTGAGTGTGAGCAAGACACACATAAATGGAAAGGATGTGTCTTTATGTTTACACCAGTAGAAACTGATAAGAGTTGTTCCTGTCCCAGCTGGCATTTGAGTGCTTAATGTTGGTAATGAAGATAATAATAGGGAAAACATAAGCACTTGCACATATAGAAGGAATGTGTGATTATGATTTATAGAATTGAGCTAAGGAATAGTTGTTCGTCTGTGAAAAGATTATTTTATAAACACCAAATGGAAAAGCATGTTCAGCTCCCCTATAGGTGGCATGAAAGAGTGCTTAATAATGGGTAAATATGTTTTTTTGCAGCATGTGTGTGTCGTTAACAAATATTGACCTGTCCTTTACTGTTATATTTCAAAACGTGAGTAAATCAAAATAAGATGTGTTTTATGGGACTCTCTTGTTTTATTATCTGTCATTTAATTTTTAATACCTAAGTGACACCTGATATATTACCTAATCAAAAGAAGAGAATTACACATTGAACATAATCAGTTATTTTTGCCATATCACTGAAATTAGACTAACAGATGAGGAAAATAAATAAGATGAACTTTAAAAATGAAAATGCTTAGCCTTTGGAATTTTAGTTGACAGCTTTTGAAAATTAAATTATAAGTCAAGTCCTGATAGGTTTGATATCTTCTTTGCAGCTTTGCCGATGATGTATTGCAGCTTTAATGGAATATCATTTATCATCTGATAATAACAAATGTAGTATTTCTGAGCTTGTCATCTCTTCTGTGATGACAAATAGTCCAACTTGTAGCGGTGATAATGGAATTTTATAATGATCTGTCCTAAACTGACTCAACTGCAGCCGAGCTATTTTTCTTAAATCTCATAACGCCTATTACATGTAGATTACAACAGTCAGCGCCTCTCACCTAAGCATGAAGGTGGATCAATGAATCCAGATTTCAGGCAAACAGCCCAAAAGGATCGAACAATATTTACCTGTTTATCAAAATTATTCCCTCTTAGGCTAATAAGAGAGCTTGTCAGAGGTTGTCGGAAATGGCAAACCATAAAATGTAGAGGATAAAATAGGCGATGAAAACTCTGTTTATCTCTTAAACAGTAGGCAGCGTATTCCGTTTGCAGTTCCGCTTGTCCAATCCATCATTTCCCAGAGATTTATTTGATGAAGGCCCTGTGCTGAGAAACACGAGTTAGAGAGCCCAGTCACCCTTCCAACTTTATCTCGAAGCAGGATTTATTTTATGTCTTCACTCCCAGCTTGTCTGAGAGCATCGCCTTGTTGCACCTGTGCATTCTATAGGCCAAATCGCTAGCCCCCTTGACACTTTTATGAAACTTCGAAACAGCCAGAGGCATCACAGAAAGCCTAGATTTGGAGGATATGGGGCTCTCAGAATATTCCACTGGGTATGTGGATATAACTACAGCAGCCGCGATGCTCTGAAGGCCACCTCCTAAGAAGGAGCGTTATCGATCCAATCAGGGGAGGCGCCTAGGTGGACACTGGAGAGTGCAGCCTCTCCCCCGCAGATTTGACTTTTACTCTCGTCCGAGCAAATTTGATTTTCTGTCTATGGTCACAGCAGTCCAGCATGCGGACAAAGGGACAGGTCTGGTGTGAAGGTCTCAGTTTTGACACTGAGTGAGCTGAATGTACCGGAATAAAGGACAGAGAGTCCTGTTAATGGCACGGACTGATATGCAAATTGATGCCTGACAGGTCTGAAGCGTTCACGGTGAGGACAGGCGAAGGTAACGGGAGGTGCACATTTCAGACGGGCTCTGATGTCATAGCTGCTCAGTCTCTGACCGTGTGTTTCAATGTCATCTTGGACGCGATCTTTCTTTTTCTTCTGCGGTGGAGTTTCACTCCAGGCCCAGCTAAAGCGTCTGCTTCCTTCCTGGGCATCCTCAACTCTGCAGTAAAGCCTGTGTCCCCACCCTTCTTGGGTTTCTTCACTTCTTTCTCTTCTTCTTTCCCATTCTCTCCTTTGCTCTCTCTTTCATTCCCTTTTTCTTTCTCTTCTCTCTCTACCCTTCTTCTCTCTTCCACTTTCTTTACATAAAGGATCACAAATTCCAAATAGGTAAGACAAAGGGGAAAGGAAACCCAGTGTGAACTTGACGGGCATTGGCGTCACTTCAAGAACAAACCAAGTCCAGCTAACAGTGGCCAGCTGGGGAGACTGGCCGCACGCAGGTGCCAGATCTAAAACCTTTTCAAGAGAAACTAGAAGTGTGGATTTTATGTGAAAGACCATAATTTAAAATATTGAAACTACTTCAATATTTTTTTAAAATTATTTTAGGGCCGAATTAAAATCGAATTGAGATCAAGGGCCACCTCTTTGTGAACTATGGGTTAGACACTCTGCTTGAGTGACCTTGCCTACTCCAATGACATCAAGTACCCACCACTCAGAAACTGGCGTCCCATGTATGTGGGGTCACCTTCCTACTCTCTATCATCTTATATTTCCATTTCCAAATATCTGCCAGATGCTTCCCAGACATTTCGAGCTCAGAGGCAGTGGAAGAGAACTGAGAGTAAGAGTCCTGGTTTTATTAGAAGGCCTACTTCAGGAAGAGTGGGAAGTAAAATCGAGTAGGTTGGAGGAAGCTTTTTAGGGAATTCAGGTAACAAGAAGGGAATTTCAAGTTGGTGGCAAGCAACAAGGAACCATTGTGAGTTCATGAGTAGAATAGTAACATAGGGGAGGGGGATGTGGGGAAGATGAGTCTCAGAAGGAAAGGAAATAAAGGCAGGGAGACATGGTGGGCAGGGAGGACTTGGATTAGAACTTGAGCAGTAAGGATGGAGATGTGGATGGAAAATGAGAGAAATTCTCAAGACATAGATGGTGGATTTGACATATTTGACATGGAGAATTAAAAGCACAACATCAGGAAGAGATTGATGATAA
Organism: Propithecus coquereli; assembly: GCF_000956105.1. Taxonomy (NCBI): domain Eukaryota; kingdom Metazoa; phylum Chordata; class Mammalia; order Primates; family Indriidae; genus Propithecus; species Propithecus coquereli. The sequence goes on from NW_012142746.1 coordinate 1,408,389, forward strand.
CTTTGGGGGAAATGCAGGAGCCAGACAGTGGAGCTCTCTAGTAGGGCAGGTGAGATGATGTCCCAACAGGGTTGATATCTTTTTCCTTCATCTGAGTTTTTCGGTAGTGTTTGTCATTGATCTGGGTTAATTATATTGTAAGCCTTAGAAAGATAAGAAAAGCCATTATCCCAGTGTTTTAGTTCTGTTTCACACACATTTGTGGGGAGCCTCCTTAGACCCAGGAACTGTTCCAGGGGCAGGGGGAAAAGATAAGTAAGATAAAATCCCTGCCTATAAAGAGCCCAGAGCCCATAAGGAAGACGAATAGTATAGATTTCAGTGGAGAGAGAAGTGGACCACAGTAAGAAGACTTATTCTGTGACTTTGGGGAAGTTATACAACCATATTTTACCTCATTTTCTTTATCTGTAAACTGGGCACACAAATTCTTCCCTCCCTAATTCATTAGATTGCTATGCTATAGTGAGCAACTGTCCCAGTCCTCCCAGGACAGAAGGGTTTTCTGTAATGCAAGACTTTCAGTGCTAAAATGAGGACAGTCCTGGGCAAACTGGGACTTTGGTCACCCTGTGGGAGGCATAAACATTATAGGACGTATGGAAGTCCCTTAGAAAATACAAAGACCCAGAAAATGTGAGGTGGTTCAGCTTACTAGGAATGCCTTCTAGGTCTGTTGGACCACAATGGGAAAATTCAAGTCTCAAAACAGGTGATTAAAAATCCAGTCGCCAGGGTTGGTGGCTCATGCCTGTAATCCTAGCACTTTAGAAGGCTGAAGAGGGAGGGTTGCTTGAGGCAGGGAATTCAAGACCAGCCTGTGCCTGGGCTATCATCAACTGAAAAAAAGATAATCAACCCCCCTTCCAGGTAGAGCATGTTTGGTGGCATCATCTCATCATCTCATTTGACCTTCACAACAGCCTAGTGTGACATTCACACAACAGGGAGAAAAACTGATGATGTGGATATGTCCGCTGCCTCCCCCCATCCTTGGCCTTCTGAGAAGAGCTCTCTATTAGCTTGCCCAGTGTCTGACCCTCTGATTATGATGTTTGGGGTTATAGGTGGGGCAGAGAGCTGGAGACGGCAGCCAGACTAGGCTGTTTCACCAGAGAACGCGTATATGGCAGGAGAAGAGAAACGCAGGAAGGATGGTGGGAGGAGATAGGAAATAGGAGTCACGAGAGAGTCCCTTCCTGGTGGATCCATTGCTGCTCAGGGCCTGCCTCTTTCCTGACCCCAGCAGGCAGTGAGAGGGGGGCCTACGCCCTTGTGGCTTCCAAGTGTCTTCTGTGTTATGTGTTATTAGTGGAGAATTAGACATTCAGACCAGAGGGGGCTCCCCTCCACGCCCAGGCCTCGCATGGAGCTTCTTTCCCCTGGTTGCCAAGGCTGCTCAAGCATGCCAGGAGAAGCTCAGAGTTTCCATGCCTCTGGCCTGTCTAACTCATTCCTGCCATTGCATAGCCCTAAGATTATTAGAGGAAGGTAAGGGAGCCCCTGCCATGGCCTTACCTTCAGGAGCCCCCTAGCTTTGGAGCAACGTGCTGGAAATATTTTAAGTACCCTGCATGTGCCTGGGAGCAGTCTGAAGGGGTGCCCGAGCCTGGTCAGAATTCTCTAGGGCCCAGTCTGGATTCCTCCCACAGGGCACTCTCTGACCTACTTGTAGACATTCACAAGTGGGATCGATTGGCCACCCTGCTTGCAGGAAGGTGGCCAGAAGTTGATTGCTCCCACTGTGTGCATGGTATTTATTTTCATAGGGTAGCATGAGATTCTTCAGTCAGAATGCCGCTGACACCCTGATTTAACTCTCACATCAGCATAGGAAAATGTGGCTCTGGCTACCTATAGTCCACTGCAGACCCTTGGGCTTAACCACACATGCAGGCCATGAACAGAATCTCTACCATCTCTGTAGAGAATCAGTTCCTGACAGTGGTGGGCCCCCAACCGTTAACACCTGGGTTGGTCACCCCATTCCCTCCAAAGGCTCCCCACCAGGCATGAGAAGTGGCCACACCTGTCTCCTCTAAGGCCTCCCTAGACCTTGCTCATCATCACCAGAGGTCTTTCCGTGTCCTCTCTCGCCTCCGATGGATGTGGCAAAATCATGCCCTCCCAGGTAATTCCTAAGCCATGCCAGACAAGAGGTGGACATGCCTCATGCTACAGGGACCCCTCATTCTTCTTGGTCTGGCCGTAGAGCCTCACCTACCCTCCCTGTGGTAGTGATGTGGAAGACAGAGGGCAGTCAACATTGTAGGAATGCAGCCATCGCAATCTATGGAGTTCGAAAGAACACGTGGTTGGATGGTGTGTTGCTCTACTTTTTACTCATAAAATGTGGAAAAGTAAATTTACCCACAAAGAGAATATTAATCATCATAGATTTTTTCTGCATACTTTACATAAGACTTGGAATTGTGGTCATCATTAACAAAGCTCAGTAACAACCTCTGAGAGAGTCATTGGAAGCTGGTATTCATGGGAGGGACTATTGTAATCAATATTAATAGACGGTGTTGGAAGACAGTAGCTGGGCAGAGACCTGTGTTGTGCCAGAGCAAACAAGTTGGGAAGGAGCCATGGCACTGTGAGGAATGACTGTTGCTACCTTTTTCTTGCAGCAGAGATTTGAAATTAACCAGGGGTGGTGCATTTGGTGGTAAAGAACACGGAGAGACAGTTCCTGGGCACTACAGAGAATCTTCATTTGTACTGATTTGAGAATAGACAACTACGTAAGTACCTGTTATCCACCCATTATTCTGAATCTTCATAAATATTGATAACTATATTTCACATGAGCCTGTCCATTTTGTAAGACATTTTTAAAACAACAAATTCATTGGATAGGCAGAGGCCCTGCCACAAATATTTGTCTGGTGCTGTGCACACCTTACAGGTGGCCCTGCCTTGGGGTAAGGCGAGTACAAGTCATGTTAACTGCCTCAGAAATACCACTTTTAGGAATGGGCAGACTTCATTTCACTCAACTTTTCTACCATCTTCAAGTTCATTTTCCAAATGAACCCACCCTAGCCTCAGAGAGAGTAAATATCTTTACCCCGTTCCATGGCTGGAATTAGCAACGCTGCAAATGGAGCCCAGAAACAGCTCTGATGCCATATTCTTTCTGTTACAGTGGCCTCAATTTCTCGAAGTAGAAATCTTAAGGGTTAAAGATTCCTGATGACCCAGTTGGGGTAGGTTTCTGTAGGTTTACTTTAAGTTTTATCTCCAACAAGATTAAGGGCCAAACAATATACTTATTTTTTCCTGGCCCCACTGTTGTAAGGCATGGGACCCTTGGAGGATGTGAGACAGCATGGTCTAATTTAGAGCCTTGCTGCTCAAAGTGTGGTCCATAGACCAGAAGTATCAGCATCACTTGGGGCCTTGTTAGAAATGCAGAATCTCAGGTTCCTCTCCAGACCTGCTAGAGCAGTGTCTGCATATAACATCTGCAGGTGTTTCATAAGCAAGTTCAAGGTGAGGAGCATTGGTTTTCGCAGAAAGGATAGGATTTAGAGCACAAAGACTAGAGTTTCCTTCCTGCCTGTACCACTTGCTAGCTGAGTGACCTGGAACCGGATCATTGATTTATCAGACATTCAGTGTCATCAGTGTCAATTGGCAGCCACTGTCGTACTCGCTTTGTAGGCAGGAGTCTCCTGAGATGATCCGTGGGAAAGCACTTGATAAACTGTCGAGTGCCATGAAGTAGTCGATGAGCCCCCAAAGCAGAGAGCCCGAGGGCCTTCATTATGTTCAGTCCATCCCTAGCTTGGCTTGAGCAGGCTCTTAATAGCTGTGGATGGGGTGAGTGGACCTGACCTAAACCTTGAGAATAATTAGTTGATTAATTAAAGAAAGCACTGGCAAGCATTCAACATTCATTCATTCATTGAACACATTTTTATCGCATGCCCTCTTTGTGCTCTTAGGCTGGGGAGACGATCGGGAGTCAGACAAATGACGTTCCTTTCATCATGGAATTGAGCAAAGGTGTTGCTGTGGCAAGGGAGAGTCCAGTGACATTATTTCCATATAACTCTAACCATCCATTATTGCTGTATCTGCAAAGAACTAAAGTTCTTGCTCTTTTTCTTGGTCTTGAAGTCTCTACAAAGAAAACATTAGGATTCTGAAGCTGCCTCTATCAGGTACCACCCTGACCAAAATATAATAATGCCCAGACATTCTGGTGTTTGGCCTTGGGTTGATTGGCCTGCCAAAGAGGGAATGCAGGCATAAGTTGCAAGCCTGCTGGGCCCTCAAATATCTCTTCCCATTCCTAGCTGATGTCTGGAATTTCCACCATTAGTGCTTCATTTCATTGGCTTGAGTCAAGTAGGCCCACGGCGCTCCGATATGAATGCAGTTGTCTCCAGGGTAGTGAGTACGTTGAACCAGATCAGTTTGAACACCTTGGTTTGAATTTCCTAAGAGTAAGGTCTCTCACAGAGAATAGGTGAAAATGTAGGCATTGGGGTCTCCGAAATGGGGAGTGAAAGCACATGCCATTTTTACAGTTTAGATTCTAAAACTTTCTCTTCTTGTGTGCATGCTATTTTGCTTAGGTATTATATTTTAACAAAATTATAACATGTAACT
>NW_012142746.1:1415399-1494222 GCF_000956105.1 Propithecus coquereli
AAGTGTCTTTTGCAGAGCATGTTTAGCTTTCATGCAGGTAACTTTATCAATTTTTTGATAGATTGTGCTGTTGGTGTCATGTTTAAGAAATCTTTATATTATTAAGATCAATTTCACCTGTTTTAAATGTGTCTAGTAAAAGATTTAAGATTTCAGAGTAGCCCTTCTTTGTGTCTCCCTTAGATTTCTATTATCTAGAACTTGTCTGTGCCCCTCTGTAAGATCTGGAATCTTAGCCTTCCTTCCTTTCTTCATCCCATGCATGCAACATAGATTTGTTGAGCATCTGTCATGCGCTGGGCATTGTTACTGGCACCAGGGAGAGCAGCAAGCAAGACTTGCCCTCTAGTGGAATCGAATCACACTAGTAGATGGAAAATCCCAACTGTGGGAGTAGGAAAATGAGCTGAGTGCTCTGAGGGCCTCGAAAGGAGAGATTGACCCTGTCAGACACTGGGGTGGCTTCCAAGAGGAAGTCACATGGAGCTGAGATCTGAAAGCAAAGCAGGTCTGAGCTGCAGGTGGAAGGGAAGGGCAGGGGCATTCCAAATAGAGGGGACAGAAGGGGGGACGTTCTGACAGTCATGGGAAAGAGTATGGGGGGCTGAGAGTTGGAGGAAGGCCAGGAGGCTGGAGTGTGGGGGTGAGAACAAACACAGTGAGGGATGTGGGCACTTTGGTGACAGCCAGAACCAGATCATCCATAAGTCTCTGCCCCAGAGGACCAAGAGGAAGCCACCAACGGGTGTTTGGCTGCAGGTGATGGTAGGTGGCATCCTGGTGTTTGCATTGCAAAGGCATCTCTTTGCTGAGTGTCTCTGGCCCTTGGTAAGCCGGGCTGCAGAACGGCTGCCCTGTGGGTCATAACTCAAACCAATAAAATCCCCCGTGGCCTCCTCTCACCAGTGGAGGAGGGTGCGATTAGGGCAACACTTGCCAAAGCGCTGTGCCAGCATTTCCCAGAAACCTCAGCCCTGAGTGCGTGTTCCATGGAGCACTCCTGGGGGGTGGCTCTGGACTCCCCTCTGAGATCACCATCAGCCTAAAAGAAAAAGAAAACAGAATACCGACGCGGGAATATGCAACGTAAGCACCAGAATAGCTCTCCTTAGTACCGAGAGAGAACTGAGCAATCGCCTGCTCTAGAACTCGAAGGTCTTGAAAAAGTGCAGGTTTATTTATATGCAAGAGCCCAGATCTGACTTCCTGTGATTTCACCCTAGAGATGGGCCCATGGAAGAATTTCAGGTAGTAGCTTGGCCACATCACAGTCGCCCGCTTCCCCCTGCACACGTTACGAATGCCGCCGTTTACTATTGGAGGTGCTATTACGCCGGGACCGAGGGAGATCTTTCCATGAGTCCCTTGCTTTTCATCTCTATTTTGATATAAAATTTTCAGTGTTGACATGGCCACAGAGCAAAAGAACTGTGGCTTAGGTTTCATAATTTATGTAGCTGATTGCGTGTTTCACGTCCTGTCGTATCTCAGACCCCTTGTATTCCCTCCTGTCCCCACCAAACCCCTTGCTGCCTGGACATCAGCGTGGCTAACGGAGCATGGCTGGAGGGTGGGTGGCTCTGGCACCCCGGCAGGGAAGGTAGGAAGGTGTTTGGGGGAAGGGGTTCCACCGGCTATTCTCAGCTTGTACTGTGTAGGCTGCTGCCTCCTCCCACACAGCACGGAGCAAGCCTGGGCCAAGTATGTCACAGGGATGCTGAGATGTTAAATCATTCTGTAACCTGGGTGACCTGCTAAATAGTGTGTGGCATAAAATGATAGACACCTGGGAATAAAAGGGGCCTCAAGACCTGCCCTGGTGGCCCTTCATGCTGCAGAAACCTCCTCCTCATCTAGCCCCAGTTCGGAGGTTTGGGGTGAGCTGCTCTGCAGGCACCCTCAGTGCTACCTTGCGCTTCCTTTGTTTGAGCTCAGACCTGCCTTTTGGAGCTTTCCCCGCTCTTCCTGCCCTAGGAGGTTTGAAGTAGCCCATCCTAGGGCACTTTCCGCAGTACAGTGGGGTGTGGTGAAAGAAATTTCCTACAGAGGAGTACACTTGCTGCCTTACAGATTGGGAACTGCTGAAGCTTGTTGACCCCAAAGTTGTGTCTGGCTCTTGTGCTGGAGTGGCATGCTCTACCTCGAACCTTGTGAGACGGGAAGGAACGGGGACGAGGGATTGGGCAGCTCTCATCATCCCTCTCCTCAGAATGCTCCTAGCAGTCCCCACGGAAGGCTTAGTCTGAGCAACTACCTTTCCTCCCATTGACCCTGCCCCATTGCCAAAGTCGATTGGACTGGGGTAGTCCCCTGATCTAAGCTGAGCCCATCAGCATCTTGCTCTCAAAAACATGCAGGACTGGGAGAACACAGCTGGCCTTGGACGGAGGCCATGTGGGGTTGGGATCACAAGTAGCAACATCTAGTAAAGCCTGCAAAGGTTGAGAGAAGCAGAAAAAAAGCCTCCAAGAGGAAGAGAGGCCATGGATAGGATGGAATAGGCTTGCAAAGAAAACTAGTGGCGAGAGGTCAAATGGTCCCCGAAAGGAGACAAAGAGAAGAGCTGACTGGTGAGATTCCAGGACCAGCTGTGGTTCCTCAAATGGGTTTCACGAGACTTTCCTGCATCCTTCCAATAAATTCCTTATTGCCAAGGCCAGCTTGAGTGAGTATCTGTTTCTTGGAACAGAGTGATCCCTCAGGCTGGGTTGTAAAATTTGATATCGTAGGGAAAAGATGACCCTGCGGGTTCGTTTCCCAGTCACTGCTGGTCTTAGGCATGTGGTTTAAAGAGGGGGTGAGGGGATTCCAGGACCAAGCTCACTCCTCCGCTGCGCCATCTGGCATAACTGCAACGTCAGGCTCCCGTTCCTACGGGTCAAGGATTTGTCTCTCAGGGAGCTCGGCTAAATGGCACTCAAAACGCTAAAATCACCCACGCAGGGATGATTGGCCTGGAATGTCTTTCAAGGGAGCAGGCCGGTGAGTGCAGAGTCCTGAAGAAGGAGATTCCAGACAGGCAAGTTCTGAGAGTCTGCGTGTAACCCCACTCCCGGCAGCCAGACCGCCAGCTCCAATGTTATCTGAAATCGTTGCCACAAAGCGATTCTTCACACACACATATATATATACACACACGTAAATATATATTTACCAGTATGTATAATATGTATATTTACATATATATTTACAAATATACGTATGTATATGTATTTTTTAAATCACAAACTTAGGGCATTTCCTTGAAAGGCCATGGAGATTTGTGATCTTCTTTTCAAGATGCCAAAGCAAGCACCACCTCTGTCTAGAGAGCACCTTAGTAGTTTAGTTTCTTGGAATCGGCCATGGTGGTGTACACCTGTAGTCCCAGCTACTCAGGAGGCCGAGGCAGGAGGATCACGTGAGCCCAGGAGTTGGAGGCTGCAGTGAGCTATGATGATGCCACTGCACTCCAACCTGGGGCACAGTGCAAGACCCCATCTTAAAGAAAAAAGTTTGATTTCCTTATTCATGAAAAGGTGTCAATGGCAGAAGAAGAAAGGCTGGGCCGGCCCCCTCCATGGCAGGGTGGCACACTCGTATGTCTTTGGAGCAGTGTGGCCCAGTTGGGAACTGGAACACACTGGAGGAGGCAAGAAATGCTTGAAGAGTTTCCAATTAGAAAAACACAACAAAAGCCAAGACAGGAGTGAACACGCAGATTGAGCAAACCGTCTCCAAAGGGCTGAATTTGTCTTGTGGGGTTTGTTCTATGACTTCTCTGAGTGTCAAAAGTTTAATGCTTCTACACTGGTCTCTGGGTGTCAGGAGAACTGAGATGAACCAAGTGAGTAAAGACTGAAAATTCCTTCTGAGGATGGGAATAATTTGGGATTCCTGTTGGGAATGGATAATGATAAGGAAAATGATTTCAAGGGTACAGAAGTGACTTTTCTCTCTTCCTCCCCATCTCTCTCCCATCTATGCCCACATTTGTTTTCCTATCTGCCGTCTGATTTTTGTGCACGGGGCCTACAACTTGTGTGCAATGACTCCTGCATCATGCAAGGCCTTGGCAGAGGCCCAGACACACGGCACGTGAACAGCAGTGTGGCTTTGTGCCAAGTGCAGTGGAATTTGTCACTGAGGGTTTTCCCAAGGCCTGGGCCACATGTTCTGGCGGTACTCAGAGATGCTCGGTAATGGGCTATTGATGCTCCCATGCCGTAATAGTATGAGGCCATCAAAGGACGCATCTTCCCAGATGCCCCCAAGCCCCTTCCAGAATGCCGTGGTGGCCCACACATAGTCCTTGGTCCCTCCTCCATCTGTGCTCACTAGGCCATTTCGTCCTGTCCTTTACACACCTGCTATACACTGACGACTCCCAAATTTCCATTTCTAGTCCCACCCACTTCCTAAGTTCTAGACTTATATGTCTAACTGCTCACTTGACATCTCCATTTGAATATCTAATAGTCATCCCAAATTAATGTAATCAAAACCTGACTCCTGTTACCCTCCCAAACGTTCTTCCCCTCAAGGCTGCCCTCCCTAGTAAGCGACACCACCGTTCATCCAAAAACTTGAAAGCTTCCTGGACGCCTTTTCTTTCTCTCACTTCGTATCGTAGATCCTAACCGCCCTTCTTTCAGAACGCGCTTGGAATCCAGCCATTCTTTACGACGTCCTCTGTTCTCACCCTAAACCTGGCCACCGTCGTGTCTCAGATGGACAACTCTGGTGACTTTGAAGCTGTCTACTTGCTCCCAGTCCCCCTCTGTCCCCCACAGTCCCTTTAAAACAGGTCGGGTCATACTGATCCCTTGCTCAAAATTCTCCACTGGTTTTTCATCACACTTAAAATAAAGCCCAAAGTCCTCACGTAGCCCACGCGATCCAGCCTTGGAACCACACGAAATCTCCTCCTCTTCCACTCGCCTCCACTCTGCTTTCTTTGTTGCTCCTCAGACACCGTAAACACGCTCCTTCCTCGGGGCCGATGAACGCGCGGTTGCTTTTAATGGCGCTTCTGAAAGATACTCTCGTGGCTGCCGCCTTCTCACTTACTTTGGGATTCTCATGATGCTGCTTTCTTGGAGAGCCTTCTTTGGCCACACGAGCCTTCATCACCCTCTGTCTCCCTCCCACTTAGCTTTACCACACACTGTATTATACAGTTTCATTTATTTATGTACAGTCTGTCCATGAAAAGAGTGCTTCTCAACTGGGCGCAACTGCCCCCACCTGCTACCCTTAGGGCCATTTGGCAAAGTCAGAGACCTTTGTGTCGTGGTAGCAGAGGGACCGCTGCAGTCCTCTAGCGAGCAGAGGTCAAGCATGACGCTAAACATCCGACAACGCACAGAGCAGCCCCGGCAGCAAGCAACGACCCACCCAAACCGTCAGCAGTGCACGGTTGAGGAGGCCTGCGTTAGAATGCGAGGATGAGGACTTCCTCTTTCTCGTCCACTCCAGCACCCGGGACAATACTTGGCCTGCAGCAAAGACTCAATACACATTTGTTGAATGAATGAATGACTGTCTACTCTAAGGTTGGCTGCCTTTCTGTTTCTTACCTGCAAGCTGGGCTCAAGTTTTCTCTGTCCTTGAATCTCATACAACTGGGAAGGTTCCGGGCTGGGGTGGGAGGAAATGAGTTCAGGGGACAAGGCCGCCCTGTGTCAGGAATCCACGTTGCCGTCTCAATTCCTTCTTCATCACCAACTCCCCATTCGGGCCAGAGCGTCATTGGCTGGTTTGCAGGAGTGGATCACAGGAAGGGGGGCTTGATTCTTCCTCTCGTTTGTGCCCTAAAATCTTTCCATCCCATGCACAAACCCACTCAGACCATGAAGCTTAGGGCTTTTGAAATCCAAAAGTTAAGTGCTGACTCCGGCTTTATATCTGCTATGCAGCCCTTCCTTGAAGCAATAAACGCCACACGCTCTAGTCTGCTCTGTCTTTTTCAGACGGGGAGTGAGAAAAGGGCCCTGAGGTTATGCAAAATATCAGAGGATGCTTTAGCCACTCCTCATACCCTCATCGTCAGGGAAAAATACCATTTGATATTTCAAAAATAGTATACCGTCATCTTAGAATTTTTTAGTATTGCAGAAGTCTACTTTCATACAAATATATGTAAATAGTAATATTAAGAGATTTATTTTAAGGAATTGCCTCTTGTGACTGTGGGGGCTGGCAATTTCAAAATCTGTAGAGCAAGCCAGCAGGCTGAAAACTCAAGCGCAAGTTCATGCTGGAGTCTTGAGGCAGAATTTTCTTCTTCTCTGGAAAACTAGGTTTTGCTCGTAAGGCTGTCAACTGATTGGGTGAGGCCCACCCTCATCGGGAAGGCAATCTCTGTTATTTAAAGTCAACTGGCGGAAGATGTTAACCACATCTCCAAAATACCTTCACAGGGACACCTAGCTTAGTATTTGGTTACGTATTTAGGGACTGTAGCCCAGCCAAGTTGGCGCATAAAACTAACCATCGCATTTGGTAATTGGGAGATTGAGCATTTGAGCGGTACCTGCCCCTGTCAGTCCTCTTTATTAGTGGCTAGTAGCATCCATTTCTCATAGAAGGGCCAGGGAGATCACCAGCCTACAAGGTTAGCTTGATATATACACATAAAGTTGCAAAATAACCTGGGTTATCATGAAGACCTGTGTTAGCCCATGGACGGACACCCGAGGGTAGAATGGAGGCAGATCCCAGCATGAGTTTTGAGTTTGGGGTTTGCATAGCCAGAAAGCACCTTGCTACTTGCCTCCCGGTGAAGGAATACGTAGGCCCAAGCCCTCACAAGCCAGTTTCAGTATGACCTTGATTAAAACCTCCTCCCAGCAAATCTGAGAAACAGCTGTTTCTCTGCGCCTGGCCCCCAGCACATCCCCAGCCACCCTGTCATCCCCGGAGGCTGTTCCTCCGAAGCCAGCTGTTGTGAGTGAGAAGATGAAAGGTGTCAGTCCCATTTGTAGTGCTTGTAACTTGGGGGAGGCAACAAGATTCTTCCTTTGTTTTATCCTTTCAAGTTTAACAGTCAGTCATTATGACTGAGGGCAAGAGTTATCATTTCCAGCTTTTGCTGGATGGAGTGGAGCGATTTATCAATCTCCTTAGTTAGAAAAAAAATATTTTTGCTCAACTGGGCTGGGTTTTCTCTGTTCCAGTCTGTTTTTGTTGATCTAGCATTCATGAGCACAGCCGTTTAGTGAGTTAAATTATGAAGGGGGCAGGATTTCAGGTGTCAAGAGGTGCACCGGGTTTCCAGATTAAAGCTGGTAGAGTTGACAAAGGAGAAGGTGAGATTTCTGCTGTTCTAGTTATAGAAGAAAGGGTGGTTTTTGTTTATAAATAAGAGTTCTAGAGACTTTCATTGCCTTCCTTTGTTTCAGACCTGCTTCTTGCTCAGGTTTTTTTTTGTTTTGTTTTGGTTTGGTTTTTTGAGAGATAGGGTCTTGCTCTGTCATCCTGGCTGGAGCGCTGTGGAGCATTCATAGCTCACTGCAGCCTCCAACTGTTGCGTTCAAGAGATCCTCCTGCCTCAGTCTCCCAAGCAGCTGGAACTACAGGCACGTGTCACCACACCCATGGAATTTTTTTTATTTTTGTAGAGATGCGGGGGAGGCAGTCTTTGCTTTGTTGTCCAGGCTGGTCTCAAACTCCCGGTCTCAAGCCATCCTTCTGCCTCAGCCACCCCAGTAAAGATATCTTCTTTCAGTTCATCCAGGTGGGTGCAATTTAAGAAGAAGGCTCCAAACACTGTATTTCATACTATAATTTTTATCCGTCCAACTTCTCAATCCATTTTTCTCCTAAGTAGTAACTAATATGTTTAGATTGATGTACTGTTTATTAAACATACATTATCTCATTCCAAGGAAATTGGGGCTAGGGAGTTTAACTGACTTGGCCAGTACTCCCTGCCAGTAGATCCAAAACCAGATCCTAACCCTATAGCACAGTGATCTACCTGGCATACAACATGTGAATCTAAACACAATCTTTGGAGAGAGTTCTCAGGAATGCATCATTTATAGAAAGGTAGAAATTTTAGGAACTGAAGATTTCAATAGATAAATAAATAGCAAATATATATACACACGTACATACACTTGTGTTTACATATATATGTGTGTGGATATATACATATATATGTATATAGTGAGGGAAGCAATATTATGTACTGATTAATTTATACTAAAGTGTAAATGACTCCATATACATTTCCTCCTAGAGATAAGTTTCTTTAAACACATTTGTTTAAAGATGACTAAAGGGTAGTGTTTAGCCTGAGGAAATACATAGAAAATGGTATAATTTTATAATATAAAATACAGTATACATACACCATTATACTTTACAATACAATATAGTGTCAGGTAATTGACAAAGATAATTTGTCTCAGGCAAAAAATGTTACCTTTATTACAGTCTTCAAACCACATGAAAGTTATATTTTAGCACACACATCTGACAGCAAATTTTTTCTAGTTTTTTATATCATGAGTAATTTGGAAACATTACATTTATTCATTATGATACTTAATACTTAATAAGTACATTTTGAATACTTATGCATCAGACAATGTTCCAGAAACTGAGAGTATGAAAATCACTAAACCAATCATTGCTTTCAAAGGAATATAGCATGGAAGGAAATTTCAAAGAGTTATTGGAATCCAGAGATGGGCACACTTACTCTGGCTCAAGCATAAGGCTACTATCGAGAAGGAAACACGTGAGCTGGGCTTGAAATATGAAGTCTACCAGGTGGAGGGGACGAGAGGGGCCTGACAGGCAGAGGGAATAGCCTGTAGCCAGGGGCGTGGATCAGAATATTTCATGTTGCAAAAGATTGTCAAAAGAATTTGTTACATGTTCAGCAATCTTGCTGAGCACCTACTTTGTATCTGGCACAGTGTCAGGCACTGGGGATACACAGGTCAATGAGACAGAGACCCTGCCATGCAGAGGTAGAATCACAGGATACTGGGACTTTGAGGGATCTCAGCAATGATTCAATCCAGTACTTTCCCAAATCCTAGAAGTTATGAGGAAATGCTTCCTAGGGCCCTAGTGAGGCAACAGAGCACTGGAGGGAGATGTGAGTGTATTAGTCGGCTTACGCCAAGTTGTGCTGCAGTAACAAATAACCTCCAAATCTTAACGGATTACAACAGTGAAGAAGAATTTCTTGCTCATGTGACATGACCATCCTGGAACAGCTGACTTTGTTTCATATCTTCTTCATTCTAGAATCTGCCGAAGGAGAAGCTCTTATCTGGGACGTTGTGGTCCCCTTCCAGAGGAAAAGAGAAGAGCGGTGGATAATGGCTTGTAAAGCTTCTGTTTAACAATAGTACCTGTCACTTCTGCCTATGCTCATTGACCAAGAGCGAGTCACATGGCCAAGCCTGACATCAGTGCAATAAGGAAGAAGCTTCTTCCTCCAGGAACAAGGAAACATATTTTGAGTAGTGGTGCCACTTTCATCCTGGGGTTTAGGAATTCCCTATCCCAGCTTCAACTATTGCATCTCCATGGTGAACTCTTTCATATATTGGAAGCCACACTTTGCATCTAGGGGTGGCTATGGGGCCAGTTCTTACCAATAGAATATAAGTAAAAATAATCCATGCTGATCTCAGGCCATGACTTTTAAAGAACAGATGAGTATTTTCTCCAACATGCCTGTTCCCTGAGCGCAGGAAGATGCAGATAATGGCAAGGCCTGGGAGCTCATGTGGTCACAAAGGAGCAGATGCACAGCGTGGAGGAAAGCTACCAGCTGTGCCATGTTGGATTGTTGGATGACTGAGAATGAAGTTTCTACTTTTTAAAGCCATATACATTTTAGAGTCTATGTATTATAGCTATTTAAACTCTTGAGGTTGTGCATATAAAAACAAATTTGGTCTCATCTAATTTCCTTGTTCCAAGACGTTAAGAAGAAAATCCTGGAGGGGTAGGTCTAGCCCACACTTACACAGAGTTTATGGAAGAATGAGAACTTTGCCCTGGCCTTGGGACTCACAGGCCAGGGTTTCTCCCACTGTGTCTGGTTGATAGCCCAAGGGATGGATGATATGATTAAAATTCAGGTCCCAAATTTCTGGTTCATGCCCTGAATCTGGTCCAAAAATGTGTCCCATGCTTCCTGCACAGGGTTTTAAAATAATATGAGTTATTGGCAAATAATGAAATATTAGGATATTGCACAAGAGTGGTCAGGTCCAGTTCCTATTGAAAAATCATAAAACCTGGCAACACTGGGTCCACAGTCCCACAAGGGGTCAGGGGGCTGCAGCTCCTTCCTCTTTAGATGGGCCTGTGCTCTCCAATTCGCCAGGGTCTCCTCCACACCCTATTGTTCTCCCATCATTGGGACATGGAATTAGGTACCATTTGTTGTAATACTTATATGGACAAATAGTAAAGAAGAATATCAATTTTTCTTTTTCTCTTGTCCCTATAAAAGACAGAATAATGAACCAACAAGACAGTAAAACAAGTCAAAGAAAATGGGAAAGAGTATACACATTTCTTTGGGAAGGTGAAGAACCGTCCCTCACCCCGCCCCTTCTCTTATGTACATTACCTGGCTATGCCTCCATGAGCGTTCGCATTTTAGACACCTGGACTAAGAACTCATGTGGGTAAGTGTCTAACAAAAAGGTGGAGACTCCATAAATAAACCTCTCTTTCCCAAAGGCCGTTCCTGGCTGGGACAAGAGTTCCTTCCTGAGTCAGAGGTGCCGTACACAGACTGTCGCCTACACTGGTGTGGTCTGACCTGTCCCTTCAGCCTCACGGCAGGTGCCTCCCGTGGCCATGGCACCCTGCCAGGGGCCTGAGCCGGTAGGAGGGTTCGGGGTCAACGGTGACTGAGATGGGATCTCTGCTCCCCAGAGGCAGGGACTGAACATCAAGGAGGGCTTGAGCCACAAGGCTCTGGCTCTACATAGCAATACTATCAGACTTATCTTTTAAAACCTCTGCAATTTTAATTTTTTTCTTTTCTTTGTAGCTGTATTACAATTATGTAATAATTGTACACATTTATGGGATACACAGTGGTATTTTGATACATGTATTCAATATGTAATGATCAAAACAGGGTAATTAGCATATCCTCCCCTCAAACATTTATCATTTCTTTATGTTGGGAGCATTCAAAATCCTCCTTTCAAGTAATTTTGACGTATACATTATAGTTGACCGTAGTCACCTGCTGTGCAACAGAGCACCAGAACTTGTTCTTCCTCACTGGAGCTCTGTACCTGTTGACCGACCTCTCCCCAGCCCTCCGTCCCCTCTGCTCTCCCCAGCCTCTGGTACCCACTCTGCTCTCTATTTCTGTGAGATCGACTTTTCTAACTTCCACGTGTGGGTGAGTACATGTGGTGTTTGTCTTTCTGTGCCTGGAGTATTTCACTCAGCATAATGACCTCCAGGCTCATCCACGTTGCCACAAATGACAGGATTTCATTCTTTTTTATGGCAGAATAGTATTCCATAGTGTCTATATACCACATTTTCTTTTCTTTTCTTTTTTTTTATTTCTGCATATGATGGACGTACAAATGTTTAGGTTACGTTGCCCTTACCCCCGGCCCCAGTCAGAGCTTCAAGGGTGTCCATCCCCCAGATGGTGCACATGGCGCTCATCATGTACGTTACCGCATTTCTTTATCCATTCATCTAGTGGTGGACACTTAGGTTGACTCATACCTTGGCCATTGTGAATAGCGCTACAATAAACACAGGTGCAGACATCTCTTTGATGTACTGATTTCCTTTCTTTTGGATATATACCTCGCAGTGGGATTGCTGGATTATACAGCAGTTTTATTTTTAGTTTTTTGAGGAAACTCCATACTGTTTCTCCTAATGTATCAACCTTATTTTTCCCGCCTCAGCACATATGACAAATGATTTGCCCACGAAGGATGTCCCTCCCAAAGCCTGTCCAGCGTGGATGTGTCCTGCACTAATATTTCTGAGTATGAGCTGGGCTTTTGTTCCATACTCGCTATGAACCTTTGTATCCTATCAGCTAAGAACTCTGCTTTCATGGCTCATAGAAAGGCTAACACTGAAAGGGAAGGCATTTTGGCTTTTGCTATTTAGAAGGATAGGTAATAAGTTCCAGCACAGACTCCAGGCTCCAAGACTAGAAATGTCCCTACTTGGATGATTATGCGAACCTCTGCCCGAACGTCCCTCCGTGTAAGGCCTTTTGCTCGCTGTCAGGTGGGAAATCACATCCCTCCTCCCCATCCCTCATCCCTCTCTCCCCACTCATCCCTGAGATCATGTTGTGCACTCTCACCTTGTTTCATGGTGACGTCATCACAAGGTCGTGAGCCCCGTGGGGACAGGGACCTCGCCTGTCCGTTCACTGGGGTGTCCTCAGTGCCTGGAGCAGGCTGGAAGAGGGGAGAAGCTCAACGAGTCCTGACTGAATCAATGAATGAAGTGAGTTTGATGCTGGTGGGTCTTTGTGAAATTGCCCTGCTCTCTGCCGTGCAAATCCAGTTTGGGGGTGGGTGGGGGTGCTGGCAATGGAAACCCCACATAGACTAGGAGATGCAGAGTGAACGAGAGCTGTGCTCCTTCCCAAGTAGAGAGCAGAGAGGCCAAAGCTTCCAGGGTGGACCCAGCCACGTGGAACATCTGGGCCGACAAGCCAGACCCTGGTGGGGGAGAAGCAGAATGTTTCCCAAGCACTCAGGGCGTGCTGGGTTCAGCTCTGAGAGCTGGTGGAACTGGCAGGGCCTGAGGCCGTGGGTGGAGCTCCAGGCGGGGATGAGGACATTTCACTGGCGCCATCTTGAAGGACGGCAGTGTTGGTGTCCAGGGCTGCACCTGTCCCTGCAGGGCCTTCCCCCTGTGCAGGCCCCTCTGCTCGGGTCCAGACAAATTGGGAGGAGAGAGCAGCCCTGACTCAACTGAAATTAAGTGTACACCTCTCAGTGAAATGAGGGTCTAATAAAAATTGAGTTTAAGAAAGTTACGTTTCTCACGCATCTGTGCGTATGGACTGAAGTGTGAATTCCTGGCACGGACAGCTGCTCACGGCTGTGCGGCCACCACTTTCTCTACCTCTCGCGGACTGCACGGGTGATGTGGTTCCAGGAATAACCTCGGATCCACTCTGATTTCTTCCTAAAGAGTAGTTAATTCACGAGGTTCCATTACTTGGTTCTCATTTGTCAGATTCCTTGTTAACGCCCATCGCAACTGATTACGAAAATGTGTTCCAGACTTACTGCTGTAATAGAGATAAATACAAAAGTAAATAAATTTTAAATATGCCCGCTGTCATGTCATCATGGGGAGGAACCTGCACTGTGAATCCCAAGACTCTCTGCCAATCACCTGGTTCTGGTGACATCTTTGCCACCTACTAGCTGTGGGCACCTGGCAAGTCTCTCTCCCTCTCTGGGCTTCTGACTTCTCATCAGATGATGGACGGAAATGAAATGGCTTGTCAATCACATGTAATCGTCATAACTGCATACCTGCTACCCTATTATGTATGTAATTATTTTTATTGAATTCAACTAAGAATTTGACTATTTCGGTTATGCTGTTTGAAATCATTCCACGGGGGAAGCATTAGAATGGGTGACGTTTAAATGTCCCTTCACTCTCTGGCATTCTGGCCTGTGCCCTGTGATTCTAGGGGGCAGGGACTGGGCCATTTCCAAACTTCCCACAGGGAGAGAGTCTACTCAGCCCACCACCTGAACCCTGGGGTAGCCCCATCTTTTGTTCCCGAGGTGTGGCCGGAGCTGCAGGTGATTGTTAGGTGAATTCTTCAAAAAATCTGACAACCTCACCCTGTTAACTGTTCCTCCAAGGGAATTCAGTTGGGTCCCTGTTTTCCCGTCATTTATATTTTACCGCTTATAAGCGCCACTTACCTTCATGGTGTGGTACAAGTTGGAATGTCTTGCATTGCGCGCTTTAGGTTGAAATAAATAAATCGAAATGAAGGGGCGG
Source organism: Propithecus coquereli (assembly GCF_000956105.1). Taxonomy (NCBI): domain Eukaryota; kingdom Metazoa; phylum Chordata; class Mammalia; order Primates; family Indriidae; genus Propithecus; species Propithecus coquereli. The sequence goes on from NW_012142746.1 coordinate 1,429,398, forward strand.
ATTTGTCAGTTCTCCACTAGAGGGCAGCAGAGTAGTGAGAATCAGGGTTCTCCGAGGCTTTGTAGCAGGAAAGTGTTGACATGTGACTTGGCAATTGAATAATTTTTGATACTGTCCTGACACATAAACACCTAGAAGCAGGTTTTCAAAGGTTATTTGCACACTAAAAGAGGAATTAAGAAAACGAACTTGCATGCCAAAAGTAATTTTCAATATTCTACAAAGAACCGTGGCCTCATTATGAGATTGTTTTGAGAGAATATTCAGCTATCGTTAACTGGATATGTGGAACTTGACTGGCAAACACGCGTTCAAAACAAATTAGGCTGAATGGACCTAAGAAAGTAGATCCAGTGACTAATAAAAATTTCTGCTGGGATTTGGGGACTGGCCAACTCACCCAAAAGGAGAAATTTACTTTTAAGTGATTTTTCTACATCTCCCAGCCCCTGGGGCTGCTGGACCTGTGATATTACATGGTTAAACAGTTGTACACATACTACACGGTTGTGTGTGTTAGCGTGCTAATTTATTTTTAAGCTACTACTCTACCTTCCTCATAAAAAGTCAGCAAATTATTAGGGTTTATTCCATTGCCATTCTCACACCTTGAGAAATAGCCTGTTTGTATTATCACAGTTTGATATATTTCCCATTTCCTGAGCTTCTCTGGCACGTTGGCATTTTAATTTAATTATACTTTTGGCTAATGGTCTTTATTTTTCAGTGTCTGTGTGTAAAGCGCCTGTAGGTTTGATTATCCGCCCCCTCCTCTTCCCAGTGCCAAGCTGTAGTGCAAATTTATAAACCGACAAAATTCAGTGTAAAATTCAGAGAGGTGAAATTAAGGAATTTGTAAAGAAATCCTGCGTGAACGATGAGGCATTTTCCTCACTAGCAGAGTGTGGCCCCTTCTTGCATGCATTTAGTTCCTGGCTTTGGTGTCCCTAACAGGAGCCATAGCACAAAGGAACATGGGCTCATCCAGCTCAGAGAGGGATGAGGGCCACCAAGGATGTGGACTCCTCTAAGCCTCTAGGGATATAAGCAACAATAGCAAGGGTAGCATTTTCTTGGCTTCTTGGTGATGCTGGGAGCTTGCTGAGGCCTCTCTCTTTGGAATAGTAACTGGTCACGAAGGGCTATAGCTCTTCTTGCAGACTGCAGGCTGGCTAGTGGCGTCTGGACCAGGGCCCTCCCAGGACTTCTGGGCTGCGCTGGTGTGTGTTTCACAGCAAAGAAGAGCTGATGAATGGATATACCTGGAGAGGCGCGTATACACATCCACACTTGCATTTCGCATAAGCGTATGCATCTCTGTTTCCTTGATCTTAAGACGCAGCTGACTGTAAGACACACCATTGATTCAATAATAGCCTTTCGAGAAAAAAAAAAAAGAAGCAAGAAACACCGCCGGATTAAACATACACATCGATCGTAGGTACATTCCAGTTTCAGAAGTGCTAAAAGGTGGAAAACAAAGGCTGATTTCAGAATCTTGGAAGTTTGGTATACATAATTTTGACAGACGCATCTAAGGCAAAGCTGCCCTCTGAGATGTGTCCTGGAGAAAAACTCAGCGTCTGGAAGCCTGTGTGACCGCAGTCGTCGGGTCTACAAGTCACGATCCGTAAATGGGCTAGCCACGAATGAAGATGGTGTGTGTCTGCGGCAGTGCTCTGTCAACCGCAAAGTTCTGGGCAAATGTTGGCTTTTGGTGTTTTATTTCACTCGATGTGTGTGAGCTGTTTGTTTTTATTTACTCAGTTTTTCACATAGGGCATCCCCATGACCCCTTACCCCGTTGCCTGTCCCATCAGCGTGGATGCTTTGCCTTATGAAAGTGTGTGGACAAGAACCGATTCTTTTAATCAGTCTAAGAAAGCCTGGGACCATGTATTTGCCTGTGCTGGAAAAGACATCCCTCTACTCCTGCTGAGAAATACGGGAGAGTTAGTGGTGGAGGGTGTTCTGTTAAACTAGAGGGGGTGGCGTGGGGGTGGGACGCGTGTCAGGCAAGGTCTTGGTGACGCCAGCGAGAAACCGGGGAACCATCCACTGCACACCTTGGTGGGGAGGCAGGATTCCAGACACAGGGAAGACGCTGCTGGCTTCAGTGCCAGCAGGAAGGCGACAAGGAGACCCACAATTGAAGAACAGAGCCTGTTAATGACCTTACTCAAGGGATCTTACAAAACACGATGCACATGTCAATTGACACAATGAATATGATTACGGCAGGGTTTCATTCTCATACAGAAGAGCCAAGAGAGAAGGAGACAGGGGCTTAGATGCCACTCTTTGATCCTTGCTCTCCTGCAAGCGGAAGTCCTGCTCTTGTCTAACTGTCAGCCTCCTCACTGGTCAGCCTTCTTGGCGATAATGCAGTCTGTCCCTTACCTCTCCCCTTGCCGCTCAGTTGCTTGCTTGAATGAATGAAATCCTTGCGCACCACGAGAGGTAGATACAGTCAGAGAGGTAATGGGAGAGTGTCTGAGATCTTCGGAAGGACTTTGATCTCCGTGGTTACTCCCTGGTCTGGCATGGGTAGGGGGCAGATAGGGCGGCCGCGGGGAAGCAGGGAGACCAGTTAACCAGAGATGAGATGAATGCAGCGAGGAAATGGGGGAGGGGGAGAGAGGGGCTTGACACCAAAGAGGGGGTGGGGAGGAGAGAAGCTGTTAGATGCTGACATATTTTTAAGTATGGGGTTGGATGCAGGTGTGACAAAAACACCAAGAGGAGAGAAAGATGACACTAACATTTTGGCCCGAGCAAATGGAAGAATAATGTTGATACTTTTCGATATGGAGAAAACACTTGTTTTAAAAAATGCAAAATGTTAAATTTGTACTGGTCGAAAGAGGAAACAAGTAACATTGGGGCTTGAATGAGGCTGAGTGAGAGAGTAGAGCAGAATTCAAGAAAGGGTGTAAGAGAAAACAAATAGCAGAAGACAGTCAGCCCCTTGACAATACCTGGCTGTGCAGCAGGCCGGATCAGGGGCACCCTGGGAAAATGTTTGCATTTAGTTATTACCTGATTATTTGTGTGTGTGCTGTCCTCTCTTCATTTGTGGAATCATAAGTTCTTTGATAACAGGGTTCTTTCTAACTCTCTGGAACATAGTAGTCACTCAGTTAATGCTTCCTAATTGGTTGACTGGAGCAGGCACAATAGCTCGAGCCTAACTCATTTCCCTGCATGAAGTTCACAGATCTAATCGGAAGTGTGGCCCGGCGTGGGAGTAATCATCTTTCTTATTTTCCCTGATGCCGTTTTGCTCTCAGAGCAGCATATTCCCTTGTTCTCACATTCGAAAAGCAGATATTCCACAAAACACTGTGGCCATCCTTCTCACCTTCTCTGTCTAGTCCAGGGCCTTAGTGAGGGAACAGTCCTGGCATGGTTTTCCTAGTAAAGAGTTCAGCCTCAAAGTGCTAGAACCTTAAAGAGAAAAAGCAATGGCTGCAATTAGGTGCAATTGGTCCTTTTGTTTCTATGCATTTGGGGCACTGGGCTCACGGGTGGCAGATGGGATGGTTAGAAGTCTGGTGTTGTGGGAGACACTTGACTATTTTGCAAACCGAAGAAGCCCACGTCGCCTCCCTTGTTTGCTTTAACTGGGAAGGAGATGGGGCAGCTGAATGGATACAGCAATCAGAACTGGCGGTATCTCCTGAGACAATGAGAGATTCAGGGTTCTCTTCAAGGCATGGCTTCACTGTTCCATCATTCTTTAGTAGGTGTGTTGTTGGCCCTAGTGCACTTTTCTCACCTTAAGGGGCTCGGTGGAGAAAACAGACTCTCCCCAGGTTCTGCTCCCTCGTTTGTCAGGGTCCACTCCTCCTCAGCGACGGTGCAGGAGCCATCCCCACGCAACATTTGGCCTAGAGGGTGCTGCGCGCCTGGGGGAAAGAGCCGCCTAAGCAGCCCATGGACAAGGCACCCTGGGCGCCCTCCCTGGCGGAGAGACTTGGGAGGCAACTTTCCTAGGGAGACGGGCATGTCCGGCCCACAGATTCCAAAACTGCCCGTGCAGGGCCTCCACTGGGCTAAAGTCAGCCATGTATGGGTTTGCTGGAGCCCCTGGGCTGCCGCCTCTGTGCCATCCTCCTGTGCTCATTTACAGTGGGTCTTGGGGAAAAGGTTGGAAAATATTCAAAACCATGGAAGCCGTGAGATGCTTTTGCTTTCTGGCAGAATAAGATTTTTTTCCTTTCAGAAGAGACATCTGGTGGTAATAGATGTGAGAAAAAGCACATGGAATCTACAGAAAAGTGGCCCGTTTCATCATAAAGGAGAGAGACTTTTCCTGCACTATTTTCTTTTTCCTTTCTTTTGTACCCAGTGTAGTAGTGCAAGTTGGGCTTAAATCTCAGCTCTTCCACTGAACGGTCACGTGACTGTTGAGAGTCACTTAAACTCTTGTGACTCAGTTTTTCCATCTACACAATGAGTATAAAAATAATAGCCATTTCTCTGCATTATGGTGAGGATTAGGAATTGCAGTACCCTCATGATGCTCAGAACAGAGCGTGGTGCTAGAAAGCACTCAGCAAGTGTTATTGCTGGTGTGGCCGTTACGTTGTTATTGCCCCAAACACCCGTTCTTGAGGAATCACCTGAGTTCTGCAAGAGCAAGAGCTGATGGGGAGGTAAAAGAAGGGACATGGTGCCCAGGCTGGGAGGAGGATCCAGAATGAGCAGAATGGTGATGGGAAGAAGCCACTGGAGCCCTTCTCAGCAGGTAGGTGTTTGCCAGGACCCGGTGAGGGAAGGGACGCAGTCGGGAATTATCGTTTCCATCTCATTGAGATAGAGTTGGAGCTGGTGCAGGTGACACAGCTAGGATGCTGGACACCTGACGCCCTTGACCATCTGTCCTTTCTGCAGGCCTAGGAGGCTGGCGTGGGGTGTTTGCCATTGGAGCCTGGTTGAATCTTGGCTGCAAGACGGAGGTCCATAAAGCCGGCTTCCCTTGCTGCTGGAGAAACCCGCTTCTAAAATTGTGATGCACAAGCATCAAGCATCCAGTTTTTCTGGAAAGAGATAAGGGATCAAGCAGGAGACAGAACTTCTGTTTTCTGAGGACCCTCAATCTTCCCACCTTTGCATCTAAAAGGTATTCAGCACACAAATGTCTTTACAGCTACCTATTTATTGGAATTAAGTCCCCCCCCAAAATGATATGCTGGAGTCCCAGCCTCCAATCTTCAGGAAGATGACCTTATTTGGAGATAGGGTCTCTACAGAGGAAATCAAATGAAAATGAGCTCATTAGGGTGGGCTTTAGTCCAATATGACTGTTGTTCTTATGAAAAGGGAGATTTGAACACAGAGAAAGACATTTGTAGAGGGAAGATGATGTACAGACACAGACAGAGGTGGCCACCTGTAAGCCAAGGAGAGAGGCCTGGAAAAGATCCTTCCTTTGAAGCCCTCAGAAGGAACCAACTGTGCTGACACCTTGACTTCAAACCCTAGCCACTTAGAACTGCTGAATTTCTGTTGTTTAAGCCACCGGTTTGTGGTGCTTTGTTATGGAAGCCCTAGTAAACCAATATAATTACCTATGGCATTTGCTGCATCTTAGATCATTCTATCGATGCCTTTTAACATATCCATTGGTGAGTTAATAGGATCTTTAGCAATATAGGCAACAGAGTGTGAGGCATCAGGGTTACCTCCAAAGGCAAATGAAGTAGACTGCAGAGAATGGTTTGCAACGGTGATTCTGCAGGTCAGCAATTTGGGCCGGGCTTAGTCCGATATTTTTCTGCTGGCCTTGTTTAAGGTCACTCATGTGACTTCAGTTTTAGGGGCTCAACTTTGGCTGGAAAGTCTCAGATGGCTTCACTCACAAGTGTGATGGCTGGCACTGGCTAGGACAGCTGGATGCCCAGGTGAGTTCCTGTCCTCAAGGAGGCTAGCCTGCGTTCTTTGCATGGCAATTGTAGGGTTCCAAGAGCTTTATCCATGCTCTTAATGGTTTCCCAGAAGTGAAATTGCTAGGTCAAAGGGCATGGATAGTTTTAAGACTTTACCACAATCTTACAAAAATGCATTTTCTTTTAACAGGTATTATGACCAGGTACTATCTATACAGCAATTATCCTTTTGCTGATGTTTCCTATCACTCATGTTCATGTGTAGGAAAAAAAAAGCCACATTCTCTACCTGACTGCATTCAATCAATTCCTAAATTAAGTAGTGCAAGTGGAAATGTAATTCAGCACATGTATCCCCAAGGAGCAAGTGGACTGCAAATTTGTTAAGTGGGTTTCATGCCCCATTATGAAACATATCCCAATTTTCCTAGTTCTACAAGGAAAAGGAGCAAGCTTTTTTTCTTTAATTAAATTATTTTAGTATTAAAACTGAACAACATGTCTACAGTTTCCTTTGTTCAGGAAAACCATGCATTTCTGTAATTTCTATATATATCCCAAATAATATAACTAGAACACCTATTCATTTAAAATCCAAGAAGACACGCTTATGTAAAAACATCACTGCCATTATGTTTCAAGAGCTCTAACAGAACGTTATTCAACTTTAACATCTACCTAGATATTTTCCACTAGAGAACCAGATGGGGCCAAAGTGAGCACGGTTGTAGGGTAGGGAGTTTCAGAGAGAATGCTTTTTTACATCTAAGAGCTGCATAAATAACCAGGCCCATCTGCTTGTAACACAGACACTTAAAGGGGAGGGCCGAACACAAAGTCAACAGAAGGGTTACTTGGCAACCCCTGGGATCCTGCCCACCCAGTCAACTTTTCCCAAAATTACCATTCAGGAGACATAGACACACACAGGCTAAACATCAAGTAGTGACATTTTGGTACCTCATTTATTGGGCAGGAAGAAGAGGAAAAAACTAAGTCTAACCTCTGAAAGGCATTCTGAACTCCAAATCTTTTGAAAACAGGTTCTGAAAACTGTCCTCAGGCAATCTTTTCTCCCCACCAGCAGGGATGGCGGTAAAGTTGGGAAGACAGGGATGTGTTTCTTTGGTTTCCGTGTGATTTCTTTCCAAGGGCCTGTATTTCTAGCCGTATTTCGAGCTGAGCTGTCTTTCTGTATGTTTCTCATAGAATTGACTATATTGGTTTCCTCACTGGTAGGCAAAGGTTAAAACAAACAAACAGACAGATAGAAAATACTACATTTCATTCCAAACTCTTTATTAAGATCATCTTTAAAATCACACTGGCACCTTCCGTGGATACATAGCTTTGAAATTGTCTGGGCGTTGTGGTCACAGAGGCTCAAGTTCCAGTCCAAGTTCGGCCACATGCCAGCAATGTGACACGCAGATCTCACAACCTCGCCGAGTCTAGGGGTACTCACCTGCAGGAATGAGAAACTTACCTCCTATTTTAAGGGGCTATTATAATCTGGAGCAATTGTGATTGTATCTAAAGCAGGTAACACCAACCCAGGCACGTAGTAGGCTTAAATGAATAATTATCCTTATTAGTAATATATTACTTCATTATACTAAGTCTTTTATATAATTAGGTCAGGTGCTACTATTTCCATTTTAGGGACAATAAAAATAGAGGTACAAAGAGGGGAAGAAACAGCCCAGGTTCACACCGCAAGTTCCAGAAAGCCAGACAGGACCTAAACCCACACGACAGCAGAAGCCATGAGTTTCTGCTTGTTGATTAGGCTATTTGAGGCTGGAACGATCCAGACTTCATTGGGCTCAAACACAACACAGAATGTGTTTTTGGATTCATAATGAAAATAAGCAGGAACGCTGGGTATCTGAGTTTAGTAAGGCATCCCTTGCTCCTGTGACTATTGATATTGGCCATAACAGTCAAAATCTGTTTCGGGACACTAGCCTCCACCATGCCACAGACCCCATCATCTACTTTGGTTCTATTTTTTTTTTATTTCGGCATATTATGGGGGTACAGATGTTTAGGTTACGTATGTTGTCCTTGCCCCCCCCACTTTGGTTCTTTTTGAAAAATCGCCCTAACTTGCAGCCCCGGCAGACGGATGCAACGTGATTGGCCACTGTCCACTGTTAGCTTGATGCAGAGTGTTCATCTCAGCTACAGTGGCTTATGTGACGAATCTGTCCAGCGGTGTACCATGGTTAAAATTTCAGCTCCTCAGTGGAAACTGGCATGTCAGGTTAGGTTGGCTGTTCACGGGAATATTTCTTCCTAATTCAAGCACAAGTACTTCTCTTCTGCAAGATCAGAACAATCTGTAAAACCAAACTCATGACTCCATGCCAAATGCACTGAATACCTACTTTGATATGTTTCATCTTTATTGCTGGGTGGGTCTTGGTCACATGTGGTCGGTCTTCCGCGTTGACCGTTATTAGCAAGTCCTCCTCTCACTCTTTATTAGTAAGTGGTCAAAATCCATCTCTATCCAGTAACCCTGATCCCCTCCCTTAGTTTATGGAGTGTCACACTCAGGAGCCGAGGATAGAGTTGAGAGACAAGGGGAGCTGAGTTGGTGGCAGATTCCGGGGAAGTGGGGTGATGAGAAGATGAAACGCACTTTGGCTTTGCAAGATGACTTTCGATCCCCATACACACGCTTTCCCAACTGTGCAGCAAGGGTGCACGTTTCATTCAAAAGCCGGAGTAGCATTCTTATCAAATCCATTGCAAGTTTGAAGTTAAATCTTAAAAAAGTATGAATATGTTACAGGGGCATCCATGTCAGAGGGGCATGGTGTTCAGACAGGACAGAAGTAGAGTAGTCAGTCAGAATGTGTATGTTAGGTGCTAGGACGGAGGAAGTATGTGAGTTTTTAGGCAACGCAATGGCCAAGCAGAGGCCACTAGTGATTTTTCTTTGCTAAAATCCTGTATACTATTAATAGTAATAGTTCTGTGTATTACTAAGATACTGCTAGTTCCCTAGCTGACTTCTTGATTCTGAAAAGTACTGTGGTATTTTTCCTGGCCCTCAGTGTTCCCTTTCACAATTATTTACTATATCAGACCCCTGACCATTCGTGGTGGGCATATGGCTCAGTTGTGACCAGTGGATCATAAGCCTAGAAATTTGGAAAAAGTTTTTTTCTGTCCTGATATCAGTATCATTCTTCTAGCTTCTCCTTCTTCCTTCTTCTTCCTACCTGGAATAAAAGTTTTAGTGAAACAGCAGCCATCTTGTGACCATGAAGTGACACGCATAAGGACGTAGACCTACTAAGAGGGAGCAGAGTGTCTAACAGGAACGATCCCGGGCCACCATCCTGGGCCACCATCCCAGCCCTGGACTGCCGTCCACGTGATCCTAGCAATGCAGAGTAGTGCTTTGTTATTTGCACTGAACGCATTCCTAACTGAGTCCATTGAAAATACCACGCAACAATCGCATTCCTTAGGGCAAGAGCAGCTGCCATAAACAACAACTGCCAAACGTCAGTGTATTTTTTAGTAAAACCTTCTTTCTTACTCACATAAAAGCCCAAACTGATATTCTCAATCAGCAGAGAACTCTTCCCCAAACAGTGACTCAGGGGTCCTGTCCTTCTGTCTGGCTGCTCTGCCATCTTGAACACACACAAGTCCTGAGTGTGGACCTCTGGGTGGCGGAGTGGGAAGAGGGAGAAGGGGGGGGAAATGGGGCACCAGGAGGATGTGTACCAGCCCCAGGGCAGCATCCATCACTTCCAGAACTGTCTCTCAGTCACAGGTAATTGCATACGGGGCTGGCCGTGCAGTCTAGCCGTGTGCCCAGGAGGTGGAGGAGAGGGGCTTGGTGAAAATCTCGCTGGTAATGGCGGCAACCACCACTGCCTCATCCTTGGGGTGTGGACTTGTGCACTGCGGAATGACCTGGTGCCCACTTTTTATAGAGGTGATGGACAGTGAAGCCGGTCCTTTCTGGTATTCAGATGGTAGGATGGGATGTGAACCTAGACAGGCCACCTGGCCTGTGGCTTTTGTTCAGCTGATGAGGAGGAAGGGGCAGCAGAGGGAAGAAGAGTCTGGGCACAGATATCAACGTCCCTGCTTGACTCTGGGTGAGCAGGATGTGGGGAAAGAGGGGGATAAAAATTATTTCAATTCCCTAACCTTCAATACCGCAAACTGTACCCCATCAAATTACAAATAGAATATATACAACAATGATTGCTTTGGCCAAGGTTCTTCACTCATTTTGTCACCGGAAAGGGGATGGGGTGTAGTGGTTAGAAACCCAGACTGGGGCTTTGAACCCAGGCTCCACCGCTTAGTGGTTTTGTGGTCTTGAGCAAATTCCTTGTCCCTGGGAGCCTTCTGTGAAAAGGAGTTAATAAAAGTGCTCACGTCATAGGTCTGTTGAGAACATAACATGAGATGAAAAGTGTAAGCTGTCAGGTTAGGGTCTGAATGATAGTGAGCATTCAACAGACATTTGCTGTTATTTACTGCTATTATTATGATTAAAGAATTGTGATTCACCAGCTTGCAGTGTCCAGAGAAGCCTCCAGAGGGCGCTGAGGAAGAGAATCGGCTTGGCACCCAACCTGATTCGCTCAAACACATTTCTCCCAAGTCAGGAACCTCACTAGTGAGAACCGTAGCTCTGTTGGATGAAGTTATCCGGGAAGCTTCTCTTCTCTCCTTCGCCCTGGAAGTCCGTATGTCTTTGGGGTCGGAGTCCTTGGCTGTTCTTTGGTTACTTCCTAAAACAGTATGAACCCCCAATCTAATTTAAATCCGATGAGATGACATGTGCTAAGTACACACCGTACTTGCTTAATGCCCACAAGATGCTCAGTAAGTTCAATGTCCCTTTTTTCCCTGTAACGGGCAGAGAGGATTTCCCTCTCTTTCCTTGTTGGCATGGCCAGTGGACAGCAAACTTTCAAAACGTATGTATTTGCTTAGTAGAAGTTCGAGGTAAGCCAAGTTTGCCTGATCTATTGTATTTAGCCGAAAGGTTTTTGGGTGTTGAGATTTCAGCTCTGGGCTCTGGACTCATACAGCGTCGGGTTTAAAACCCAGCTCAGCCTGGAGCTGTGGAATCCTGCAAACATGGTAGGTACTATTGTTCATGAAATAGGAATGATACATCGCTCCAGGGAGAGAATGGATGCCAAGTGCCCAGCACATGTACACATCTATCACATGACACTTCCTTCCCCCTTGTTAAAAAAATCTGCTCAACCCCCCGATTTCCCCCTGCATGGCTCATTTGAGCATGACTCCGCCCAGGGCCTCGGATACTGGGATGATTTGCCTTCCATCCAAACCAACCACCCCTGCTCCCTTCCTCCCGGGACCCTGTCTTGTCCTCCACTCGCGATGAGTTAACTGGGTGAACTGAACAGAGGCAGAGGAGCCAGCCAAGTGGGCTCTCTAAGGTGGTCGGTGGTGGAGAGAGGATAACCTCAGAGCGAGTCCTCTCTGCCCAGCCGAGTTGTCTGGGACAAGCCACGTCACATCTTCTGACTCCAGCTCCTCATCTGCACACGAAGAGCAGACTCGATTATCTCCAGTGGTCCTGCTTGCCCTTTTGTCTGTGTGCTTTATGCACGCTACTGCAGGCAGCAGGAAATGCCATGGAGACCACATGTCTTTCCTGGAGATGGGGGCAAATCTTGGCTACTCTCCTATTTTTGTATTTGACTATTTTCTCAACCTTCACGGGGAGCTAGTCCAGTCTGATGAATGAAGACAGGAGCCCTCTGAACTGGCAAGCGCTGTGGGACTATGAAACATGGCTGCTCTGGGAAAGTCAATCACTGGGTGCCTCTTTAAATACGTTCCTCACGTGCTTGTATGTGCACTGCGTGTGTGCGAACTCGATTTACCTAAGAACAAAATATACGTCTGCTTCTGTGGTCAAAGGAGGGAATTATTAAGGCCCTGAAAAGAATGTTTCTTTAAAATATTTGTTCACTAAAAATGCAAATAAGCATAAAGAAAAACAAAGGAATACTCCAAATTTCACCATCTACATATATTCTGATGATCCAAAAAATAATGGTTATGCAAGTACAGTTAGAATGTGTAAATAGGTCAGAAAGGCACAAGATGAAAAGAGAAATCTTTTCCCCAGTCCCTTTTCATTACTGCTAGCAGTTTTTGTGATTCTTCTAGAACCATTTTATACATTTGCCAGTACATACGCATACACACACACACACACACACACACACACACACACACTTTAAATGCAGAAAAGGAATTTAATGGATTTATTACTTCCACTGAATGTAATCTTATATGTTAACTTTTCATTCTGCAGTTTTTCTATTACTCTTAACAGTATAATGTTGGTACCTTATAGCCACCAAGTACAGGTAATTTTTGCAGACATACTTACCAAGTCTAGCTCAGGTTATCTCTAAAGTGTCTTTATCTGGCCTTTGTGGTCGTGAACTTTTTTAGTACCCCTCATCCTCTCCCAAGTTCTCTTTTGCAATTTTCTAAATCAGACGTCTTCTTGGGAGGCATATTAAAAGGGTTTAAAATTTGGATAATAAAATAAATTGCTCATTTCCTGTAAACAGCATTCCAGCCTGTATTATTCAGTTTCTGAATTATCCTGATTGCAACTACTGACTTCAGGCGGCATGGGCTCTGTTCTTGGGGTTGGTGACAGAGTAGTTGTATTCTGAAGAAAAAAAAATTCAGTAGAACTTTCAGAGGGGATTTTTGTTTGTTTTGTCTTGCCGTTTTGTTTTAATCTCCAATTATGGGAACTGTCTACTTTCGTGAAACCAATTTATGTTTTGCCAATTCTGTAAGGAGCTGCATGTGGAAATCCTGGATTTACTGAAAACGTATTGACAACCAGGAGAGGTGGTGTTTTCCTGTCCCTTTCAGAAAGCTATACATGGCCACTGCCTTGTTGAGCTGACCTTAATCAGATTCTTCTTAAGAGCAGGGGCAACTGGAGCATTTTTCTTCCATTCTGTAGGGAGGGGGTGAGTAGGATTAGAGTGGGCTGGGGGGTGAGTGTGGAATGGAACAGAAGTGGATATGCAAGTCGTTGACTTGGGGAGCGATGCTAGCAGGGACTGCATCAGGCTCTCCTCAAATAACAACACGAGGGAAGCTGAGATTCCAACTCCCAGCACAACGAGATGGTTCTCGCACTGGTAGTCTTTGGATCATCTCTGTGATAACCCCGAAACATCTCTGTGATAACCCTGAAAGGTGTCCTCTTAAGAATGGGACAGGGGAGAGAAAACAGTCATTTAACTTTCAGGAACACTAAAAACGCAAACCGTGTCACGTAAAATTACAAATCAGTTCATAAAATTGCAATAACTGACCCGCACGATGTGAATTTCCTGAAATGAGCGCCCAGATTGGGCACCAGGAACAGGTAATGAAGGGACTTTACGGAGATGATTAACAAGGGCCTCCACTTTTTATTAGACTCATTTTGCTAATCCCTAAAATTAAGGAATTCCAGGTGTATGGAGCCAAGTATGCAAATGATTTCCTTCCGCCTAGCTGCTGATTTCATAAAAGGCCCTCAAACAGAGAAATAAAACACACAGAATGGGAAAGCTTTATGGCACAGTCGAGAATATTGTGCCTTTAAATAGTTCAGACAAGCAGTGCGTGCTGTAAATTTGCCACAGAGACAAATTTGTGCAAAGCTATAAAAAGAGCAAAAGTGAAGCTGAAAAGAGTAGGTTGGGGGAGGGGTGGCGGGGGGAGCTCTGGAGACCTCGGTGGCCAAGGCAGTGTTGACTCAGCTGAGGCAGCCGCCGTGGGAGTGCCGTACGCAGTGGGCTCACTGGACGCAAACAGATGGAGAAAAGGGATGAAAGTATCGCATTTTCCTGGGGTGCTAGTCGTCGGGCTCTGCAAACCACAGTCCGAGGGCCAAATCCAACCAATTGCCTGTCTTCCTGTGGTCCGAGAGCGAAGAATGGTTTTTGCATTTTTAAACAGTTAGGGAAAAAAAAAAAAAAGGAAGAATACTATTTCATGATATGTGAAAATGATATGAAATTCAAACGTCAGTGTCCACAAATACAGTTTTATTGAGACGCAGTACAGGTGACCTGCAGCTGCTTTGCATGACAATGGTAGGGTTGAGTAGCAGCTGGTCTGTAAAGTCTAACATACTTAGTGTCTTGCCTTTACAGAACGAGTGTGAAGTTCTAGAGCAGCAGTTCTCAAAGTGTGGTCCCCACACCCGCAACACGAGCAGCATCTGGGAACTTGTTAGAAATGCAGATTTTCAGACACCACCCAGACCTAATAAATCAGAAACTTTCGCAGTGGGGCCCAGAAATCCGTGTTTTTGCAAGGCCTTCATGATCTGATGCACGCTCCAGTTTGAGGACCACTTCTGTGGAGTCACCTGGCAGCTAGGACACAAGAGACATGGAATGTTAAATCCTCACAAGGGTGGACGTATGGTCTGTATGAGTGTGACAATCCCCTGAAGGGATGGTCGCAGCAACAGTGTACGCCCTGGACTGCCATCTGGTTGACCTGTCCCTCAACAAGCTCTGCTTAAACAATGTAGGGGACAGAATATTGCTGGAGGGCGGCCACTTCACCCCCATAGGCAGTGAGTACTGTTGTTGTTTCTCATTTTACAGGTGGGACATGCAATAACTTGCTCAAAGTCACACGAGTGGCCTTGAGGAATGAGGTCTGTGTGGTTTCAATACTTGAGTTCCTTCCCCTACGCCATGGTGCCCTTACAGATTCCACAGGGAGTCACCCCATTTCAGACTCCAATTACTGGGAGCTGGTGACTCGGATTTTGGAGTTCACACCCCGCTCTGCTCTCAGAGCTGGCATTATGGAGAAAGTCATTTTGCAAAATGCAGGGAAATCAGTGGTCTCTTCGGGAAAATGTCTGGTTATTCACGGTATTTATATGTGTAGAGCAAAGAATATTCTATTGTGAAAATATCGAGATAACAACTGCTTGGGGAACGTTTTCAGTGAAATATTTACTTGGGAGAACGGGAAACATGTCTAACGATAAAAAAATTGTAGTTGCATCTGGCTGAACATTATTTAGCTGCAAGTGTTTGCTTAGATATTTTTAATATACATTTATGCACTTTAAATTTATTTTATTGGGTGAAATAAGGACTTTGGGGAGAAGAGCCAGGGCATAGATTTTTAAATGTTCTGGGCAAATGAATACAGCCTCTGGTACACGATGCTGCTCCCAGCTGCTTTTGTTTGACGGATTATCCTGATGTCCTTCGTTTTATTGTGGTGCTAAAGTAATGGGTCTGCCCGGAACAGTTTGCTGACAGATGAGAGCCTTGGTCTGTCACTGAAATCCCAAGAATTTAAAGGGAGATACAGAGCAATGGGCTCTCACTTATTACCTGCAGTAAAGGGCGTGTGAGCGGGGATTGACTGGCTTTTATTTTAACTTTCAAAGAAGAGATTTCATCTATGTTTCTGCAGAGACCAAAGGTGCAGACAGGCAGGTGAGTTTCTGGAGCTAGCTCGCCAGCACATTAATCAGATTTCCTGTTTTTCCAGCAAAAGATCACTTCACTCAGACAACTGCTCTCACAGCTCAGCTCATGTGTGGGACATTTGCAGAGAAGACATGGGGCAAAGGACCTGGATGGAAAACCTTCTCTAGCTACTTTTTTTTTTTCGCTTTTAGTGTTGAAATGATTAGACTCACAAGCCTTTGCAAAAACTGTACAGAGAATTCCCAAGTACCATTCACCCCGCTTCCCCCAACATTAACAGCTTACATAATTACAATACATTATCAAAACCTGTTACTATTTTTGCATTTTTTTTTAAACAGTTGGAAAAAAAAAGAATATTTCATGACATATGAAAATGATATGAAATTCAAACTCTAATGTCCATAAATAAAGGTTTTTACAGTACTAGTCACTAGAATTCAGAGTATCACCAGATTTGTTTACAGACACTCATTGTGTGTGTCTGTGTGTGTGGCTCTGTAAGGTGTTATCACATATATAGATTACCTGCTGTATTTTAAATCATTAAATAATAACAATCAAAATATTGTATGTAGCGTTTCAATGATTTAAATAATAAGATACAAAATATGTTTCATCTTTCATCCTGTCTTCACTACCGCTCTGTCTTGGGGTGGGCGTGTCCTCTGATGTCATGAGTGTTTGAGGCTTCCTGGCCCCTCCTAACCCTCTCAGATGCGATGCGATTAAGAAGGAACATACAGTTGAGTCACCATGGGAGACATTATGAGTGTTAACCAACGATTCCTGTTCTCCTCCATATTTGGGCACACGGGAGGTGGCACCTTTCTCCCTCTTGACATTAGGCATGGTCATGTGATTTGCTTTCCAATGACATGAGAGTGGAGGCCTTCACCCAGTTCCTCCTGCCAGCCACAGAGATCATGTGAAGATCCACGTGGAGGTGCCATGAGACCAAAGCCATCTAGAATACTGAGCCATCACGTAGAGGATAACCCAGCCTAGGAGCACAACCCAACCAGCAATGGGCTTGTCTTGAGTTGTTGTGTTAAACCACTGAGATTTTGGTGTAGATTGTTATCTAATCTAACCTTTCTCCCCTGGTGTGGTGCTGGGGCATGATGCCATCTTGAGAAGAGAAGCTACTTGCAACTCTTCCTCATGGTGTGGACTTTCTAGTTATTGTTTTTGGGCTGTGGGAGAAACTGCTCCCCCACAACTGATGGGGTGAAATGGGCCTGGTGTTCTTTCCTACTTAGAAAGTGTCTTTTTCCATCGTCCTTTGCCCCACTTTAGAAGACCAAGCAGAACCAAGGTGAGGCCCCACCCATTTCTCCTGAATCAGAGACTCTGGGGATTGAGCCCAGAAATCTGTGTCAACGAGCCGGCCAGGTAACTCTGATGCACGTTCCAGTTCAGTGTCCTTTCTGTGTCATGTTTGCTGTTTTAAGAACCCCGGAAAACCTGGAAGTGCTGGGGCTCTGGTTTGTGGGGTCTAGCAATGTCTTTTAAAGAAAGCAAAAAGTGTGCTTTACTCTGCACTGGAGAAATGGGTGGGATTTGTGCAACCTTCACTGAGTTTAGGTGTAAGATAAAAGATTTCTCCCAGGCTGAATGGGGCCTGGAGGCTTCTCCTGCATCACTCAGAAGTCCTTTTTCCATGGTTACTTTCTCTCTTTGACCATCCAATGCCCCCAGCACCAACGCAGATGTTTAGGGTTCACAATTGGCTGCCTTACTGGGATTTTCTGGCTTAACTCTTCTATATGCATTGGCATGTGATTATATTTGTATTTTAAAAGGGGAGAGCTGTGTTTATCTCAATGGGGAGAAATGCTAATATTGTCAACATCAGGGAGAAATTATTAATTTTTACATGAGGCTTTCATGTCTCATAGGTGAAGGCCCTCTTGGTCTGCGCGTGGCCAGCTTTGGCTACGGTGTTAACCTTCACCCATGACACTCTGGTCCTGTGAACACGTCCCTCCCCTTGGATCCCAAGGCTGCACAGCAAGCCTACCTTAGTTGCGGAAGTGGGGCACTCCACAGTGCTGTATGATACGTTTATCCACAGGCAGCGTAGAAAGCCTTTCTGAGCTATCCTGCCCACACCAGGCATTGCCCCAGCCAAAGCAAGAGTCAATATTTGCAGCTCAGAATCTTATTATCTGGCCCGATGTGTGGACCAAGACTCATTTCGGGGGATATTATAGCTAGAGAAGACAACTTTTGGGTTCCAAATTGGAGGGTTAGCTGGGACACCCCTGTGCAAAGCTGGAGAGAAGGGGCTGGTCGTGTGAAATGAAGCACAGTCGTGTCTACAGCAACTGAGACTTTCGCCACACTGTGAGAAGTGAAAGACAAAGGACATGAGCTAAGCTACAGGCCACAGAGGGCCACATTTTGCTTCCGTTAGGAAGGAAGAATCCCAAATGAGTAGTGGTGACCGTGGACTGACATTCGGGCACTGCCGTCTCCTCTCTGAGTGTCCCTTACGCTTGGGAACATTGCAGGCCAATGGGATCATGCTGACAGATCCCAAGGACTCTGCAAGTGAGCCAGCTGCACGCCATGGGAGCACAGGAGAAGAAAATATTATGCTTCATTTTTTAGTTTTTATTTTTTACTTGTTAAAAAATAAGTGCACAACACAGCAAAATTAGAAGATAAAAATATACATTAAAAAAGAAAAAAATGCCCACAATGACCACAAAAAAAGGAGGTAACTTTTGTAACTTTTTACTAATACATCAGTGTGTGGACTATCAAAGTTAGGCGTATATAAAGTATAACAACGTTGGAATCACACTGAATGTACGTTATTGTGTTATTTTTTTCACTAAACAGTACAGAGTGAGCCATTTACTCATCTCATGATACAGTCTCCAAAATGATTCAACCCCTGCATGATATTTCATGGATCTGCTTTTTAAAAATTCACTTGTACCTTTGCTGGACACATGTTTGCTGGGCCCTGGCCGGGCTCTGGGAACGCAGTGGTGAGGGACATGCCCGCGCTGGGAATCACAGGGACACTGGGAGTCTCCGACCTCCACCCCCAAGATGCTGTGGGAAAGGGTGGCCACAGCCCCTTCCCCTCTCCACTCTGAGTGGACCTGCTGCTACTTTGGAGTTTGCAGGATTCCAGTTGCTTCGGATAAATTGGAAACCGCTGCGCTGGCTGCCTGCGGGGCAAGGCCTGATGTCTGCACGGGTTCGATCGATGATGAGAAGAGTGTAATAGCAGATCGCCTCTCCTCCTGGGGGAATCGCTGATTCATGGCGCCGCATCCGGGGTCTCCTTGCAGCTCGGTGCTGCTCACTGGGCCTGGCCATTTATCTTTGACAAAATCTCCACCTGAAGCTTTCCCCAAACTCCAGAGCAGCCCACAAGTTCCAGACAAGTGACTGGGGCAGGCTCACGGGGATAAATGAAGGAATGCATGTTTAGAAAATGCCAACCTTTGCAGCCTGAGAACAGGATGCATGATGCAGTGTGTTTGGTGCCAAAATAAAGGGTCTCTGTCTTTGGGATGGGGGCTTTGTTTTTCTGCCCATCAGAAGGTCTAAGTTCTAGCACCAGGCCTCAAAATCTCTCACCAGCATAACTGTTCCGGCCGGAGTTTCTGAGCTCTGCAAAGCAAAGGACACTTGACCTGTCACGGGCCATTAACAAACATCAAAATTTAAGTAGAAAGATCCTTTTCCTAAGGTAGCATTCACAATGCCCTGTTATAATTCCTGATTTTTCAAAGAGTACTGTGACAACTTCAAAGTCCTCCTTCCCAAATTAATTGAAATTGATAAATAAATACATCACATGCAGAGATTTTTAAAAACTGCTTTATTGGCTTTATTGAGGTATACTTTATTTATTTATGTTTTTGAGACTGTCTTGCTCTGTTGCCCGGGCTAGAGTGCCGTGGCGTCAGCCTAGCTCACAGCAACCTCAAACTCCTGGGCTCAGGGAATCCTCCTGCCTCAGCCTTCTGAGTAGCTGGGATTACAGGTGTGTGCCACCATGCCCGGCTAATTTTTTCTGTTTTTAGTAGAGACAGAGTCTCACTCTTGCTGAGGCTGGTCTCGAACTCCTGACCTCAAGCGATCCTCCTGCCTCGGCCTCCCAGAGTGCTAGGATTACAGGCGTGAGCCACCGCACCCGGCCCTATTGAGGTGTACTTTAGATACCATAAAATTCACCCACTGTAAATAAAGAATTCAATAACTGTTAATAAATTTACAGAGTTGTGCAACCATCACAATAGTCTGATTTTAGAACATTGTCATAACTCCCCAAAACTCCCTTATGCTCATTTGTAGCCACTTCTTATCCCCCCCAGCCCTAGAAAACTGCTGGTCTGCTTTCTCTCTATATAAATTTGCCTGTTCTGGACATTTTATATCATTGCAATCATATAATATATAGTATTTTGTATCTGGCTTCTTTCACTGAGCATGTTTTTGAGGTTCATCCAAGCTGTTGCATGTATCAGTAACTCATATCTATTTATTACTGAATAATACTCCATTGTATGGCTATGTCACATTTTATTTTTTCATTCATCTGTTGAGGGACATTTGGATTATGCCCAGTTTGGGACCATTACGAATAATGCTTCATGCAGAAATTTTGAGGTAGTTATTGTAAAATCAAAATATTCCCAAAAGCTCATCGGATGAACACTCCAAATTGCTTTGACAGGTGATTTCAAGACTCCAAAGCCTGAAAAATCAGAGTTTCCAAAAGATGCTAAAAAGTCCTGGTGAGTGAGGCCTAGTGGTTGCTTCCTACTGATTAACATGGGAATCCCCTGAGAAAATTCTTCTTGCCGTTTCTATTTCCCATGTATTCTGCTCTTAGGGACAGGGTAAGCTGGTGTTAAACCGTTTGCTAGAATCTGAGGACCATGAGAGCATGACCTTTCTCCTTGACACCTAGAACGATCTGACATGTACCTGGTAGTCTGCAATCATTTGTTGAATGAATGAATGTCCAAAAGTGTGATAGAAGGGGGCTTTGGTTCCTAAATGTCTAAGCCTGAGGACATTTCAGGAAGCAAGATGCAGAGCTTTGTGCTTAGTTGGTGACCAGTGGGGTAAGATTAGGGAACTCCTGGTCTAGGTAGTGAGTAGGGAAGAAGAAGATAAGGACCACCTTCCAGGGGAGTTTGCCTGTTACTTTTGTTCTTTAACCTAAAGGTGCTTTAAAACTATGAGACAGGAGACAACCCTAAAGTCCATCAATAGGAAAAGAAATAAACAAGTAAATGGGTATATTTATATTAAGACAATGGAATACTATATAGCAGTGAAACTGAATAAAATTACAGCTACACAACAAAATAGGTGAATTTCAATAACATCATGTTCAATGAAGGAAACCAGACACAAAAGAACACATATGGTATGGTTCTATTGATTTAATACATTTTTAAAAATAAGCAAAATTCAATCACAGTGTTTAAGAAATGTTTAGAAGGTAAAAACTATAAAGGGAAGTAAGAGTGAACGCATACAGGTCAGGAAAGTGGTTAATGTGGCAGAAGGGCGCAGGTGGTGTTGGGAGGGGCTGGACAAGGTCATTTGGGATGCTGGGGACGTAGTTCCCCACTCTGCGAAAATTCATTGAGCTGGATATTTTTGTTTACATTTCAGTGGGGGTGTTACATTACCCAATAAAAAGGGTTGAATAAGAAAAAAGAAAGGCACTAAAATGGTAAAACAAAACAAAACAAAAAACCTAAGCAATCATCTTGGATTCTAAAATGCTGTAGAATTGTTGAAAGCCACATCCATGAAATAAGCATTATTTTGTTTTCCAGTAAATTTCATAATTGGTGCTCTATATTCAGTGGCGGCTTGGGCTCATTCCCTGCTGTTTGGTTGGTACGATTGCTGGGTACTCCGCATTTACCTAGTAAGTAATTCCAAAAGCTAATTTCTTGTTTGATTCTTGGGAATTTAGGATGCATTTTTTTTTTTTTTTTTTTGGTCCATCAGTATAATGTGAAAAATACTGGGTAGGTTTTTATGGAGGCCTATCAAAACCAGTTTAATTTATGATGTAGCCAAAAGGTAGTGTCAGTTGTACAGGTCTGGCATTTACATTCTTGAGCAAAGACCCCAACATGGCAGGTGGGAGAATCTTTCCTCTTCATGCTAGATACAAGCCTAATATCTTAGGAAATGTTTGAAATAAATTTGCCTTAGACGTCTTTCTACTGTCCTTACTATGACCTTCTCCCACCTTTGAGGACCCATTTATGGTCAAAATGTTTCGCTAGAGAACCTGGCCCACACCAGCCTGGCCCAAAATAAATAAAGTCTCCCGTTTCCTTAAGGCACCTGCCTTATCAAGGATTTACGCTGCTATGTAAGTAGCTGATATTTCTTGGCTCTGCCAGAGATATTTACAGGATTTGGTTTTTTTTTTTTTTTTTTGCTTTTTTTTTTTGAGGGTGCAATTTGTGGATTTTCCAGCAGGCCAGCACAGCAACACAACACGATTCAAGCAGGAACCGAGGAAGAGGAGAATTTTATCCTCTGTATATACTACCACCCAGGGGCATCTGCCCTCATGCCTACCTCTCTGTGTCTCCTTCCCTCCCTGCACTTCCAAACCAACAGCCTCCCTGAACTTGTGAGTTAGAATTGAGATCTAAAGGGTGAGGTGTTGGGGCAGAGCAGAGGTCACCTGACACTTTTGCTTACAGTTCATTGGTCACATGGCCACATCTATCTGCAAGGGAGGCTAGGAAATGCAGTCCCCAGCTAAGTGGCCAGGTGCTTAGCAAAAACTGGGGCTCTACCATCATTCAAGTAAGGGAAAAATGGATATTGAGGGGTGTATTAGTTTGCCAGGGCTGCCGTAACAAAACACCGTAGACCAGGTAGCTTAAAAAACAGAAATTAATTTTCTCACAGTTCTGGAGGCTGGAAGTGCAAGATCTAGGTGTCAGCAGGGTTGGTGTCCTTTGAGGCTTCTCTCTGTTGCTTGCAGACGGCTGTGGTCTCCCTGTGCTTTCACATGGGTCACGGCTCTGTGTTTTTCTACGTCCTAATCTCCTTTCCTTATAAGAACACAAGTCATATTGGACTAGGGCCCATCCCAGTTACCTCATTTAACTTAACTACTTCTTTAAATACCCTATCTCCAAATACAGTCACATTCTAAGCTATTGGGGGTTAGGACTTCAACGTGTGAGTCGGCCAGGGAGACACCATTCAGCCTATCCCAGGGAGGAACTGAGAACCTCTGCCATAGCTGCTGTATCTCCACCCAGCTTGGCCAAATCGGCTTATTCTTGTTTTCAGTTAGACGGAGGGCTCCTTGACAGCAGCAGTAATGGCTTTGGTCTTTGTGTTTTCCCACAGCGTTTGGAACAGGGCTCCACACAACTGTCAGTGTCCTACAAATGCAGTTGGCTAAGTACCCCTGGCAACTGTAATAATAGAAGATATTGTAATGGTATAGGCTAGGGCAGTTGTAGGTAAACATAATTGTGTACCTTGGATAAAGCAAAAGCAGATTGGAAAAGACTGAAATCAAGGAGCATAGAATGTGTATTCATTCATTCATTCATTCATGCACTTTGTTAAAGATGTACTTTAATGAATGAATGGATTATGGGCCACCTTTTTTATAGGCGTTAGGGATGTTATACAATGGTAAGCAAGACCCTTGTCCTCACAGAACTTACAGTCTAGCGGGATGAACAGTGACAAGTGAATTCATTACCAAGATAACACTGGGTTGTGATATGGTTATTCAAGATAAAAGAAGAGTGATCTGATAGTTTGGAGATGGCATTAGGTACTCTGGAGGGGTTCACTGTGGACACAGCTCCACAGACGAGACCTACAGTTGAGAAGAAACCAGCCGTCAGAAGGGCTGTAGGAGGAGCAGTCAGAGAGGACAGCAGGGGAAGAGGCCCAGAGTTGGGAACCATCATGTCTGTTTGAGGAACAAAAAGAAGGCCAGTGGGGCTGTCACCTGGTGAGAGGGTGGGGAAGGTAGGAGGAGGTGAAGCTGGAAGTCGGTTGTGCTAGAACTGGTAGGGCCTTGGAGGCCACGTTAAAAGTTTGGATTTTACTCTTAAAAAAAAGGAAGCAGAGAAGTGATGTCATCAGATTAAAATCACGGATTTATTACTGATAATAATTTAGCTCTTTTTTTTTTATTTCAGCATATTATGGGAGTACAAATGTTTAGGTTACATATATTGCCTTTGCCCCACTCAAGTCAGATCTTCAAATGTGTCCGTCCCCCAGACAGTGTGCACTGCACCCATTAAGTGTGAATATACCCACCCCTTCCTCCTGATGAATGTTACTACTATATGTGCTCATAAGTGTTGATCAGTTAATACAATTAGCTTTTTATTCTGCAATATATAAGGTGCTTTCAAGACCATCATTACCTTCAGTGATTCTAGCGGATTTAATATTTTGATTCCTTGACTTGTGGGAAGGATATAGATGAGTTATGAGTTCCAGAAAACATCTGGATACAGTAAAATGCCTTTAGTGTTAGAAAAAATAGGCTGAGGGTAATTCAGCGTCTGACAATATGCAAATGCCCTTTGGGTCTGTGTTGGCCTCAGAATTATAACACCAATGCTCATTGTCCAGATAGAGGTTGAGTTGAATCTTAGACAGTTCTTAGAAGCTACTTACAGAAAACATACGTGTTGCTATAATTATGAATTTTTTTTAAATATTCATATGTAATTATAAAATTATTTAAAAAATTATTTCCTGGCCTAAATTTCTTTCTTTTGCCGGTTAAACCCTTTCTCGTAAAAGTGGTGGAAAGAGTTCTTATAAACTGAGCACGCTAAGTGTTCGGGTGCTGGTGACTGAGAATTCGCTGTGCTGTAATTAGAGAACTGGCCATTGTGATTGGCTGCAGAGAATTATGGGAACAACAAGTAATGTTGCAACAATTATGCCCCAGCAATTAGCAACCAATAAAACAGCAGACCTCATTGATATAGCTGTCCTACTTAGTAAAAATATTGGAAAACAAATGCCCTGCAAAACAAACAACACATAACCAGCTCTGGCAGAAGAGAGAACATAAACTTGGCTACAGCAGGGAACCTAAGAGCAGCCAGGCCTGGGCTGAGAAGAAAGCAGTTCCTGACAGCATGATGGCTGTCTTAACAATCAGGATAGCTCGCACGTTTTTGAATTCCTCATACGTGTGAAGTGCCACACCGAGAGTTTAACAGGCATGGTAACATTCAGTTGGCACTCCAACCTGTGAGGGAGCTGCAGTGTTAGTTCCAAGCTGAGATCCGGAGAGATTACACTCCGGTAAGCGGCAGAGCCTTGATTTAAACCAGGATTTCAATTAAACCTAGAGTCTGTCTGCCTAAAACTAGGGTGTTCGACTTTCCTGACCAAGCCCGGTCTGGCTTGAGCCTCTCTGATGCTTTCTAAGTGACTTTTTTTTCTCCCACAGTGGATTGCTCTTCAAACTGTGGGTGATAGAGCCCTTTTGTCAAACTAAGTCCCCTTAGACATGAAAAATTGAGTCCTCTTTGACATACACCATTTAAAGCATAGTGCAAGGTGTTTGCTCACCACTTATACTTTGCTATGTAATTTTACAACAACCTATACTGGTGATACAGCTTCGTGGTATAGATAGGGAAACAGAGGCACACCAAGGTCATTAGACTTGGCCAGGATTTCTATGAAACGGGAACATTCCTAGACTCACTGCCCACTCACCATTGGATGGTTTCCCCTTGATCGCCGACTCTTGAACTCACTCGGGACACGCCGCCCCCCATCATGCTTATCTTCCCCTTACCTGGTTCCTCAATACCCCACTCCCACCCCAGTTTGGTTGTGACCCTCCCCTGAGATCCTGTAGTTTGGAGGAATTGCTTTATTCTCCTTGTCCTGGACAGACCTCGGAATTCCCTCCCAGGCACAACGTACATTCATACAGGAAGTGGAGCAGTGTGGTGCTTAAAACCTTGGGTTTGCATTGGGCTAGAGTGCCGTGGCGCCAGCCTAGCTCACAGCAACCTCAAACTCCTGGGCTCGAGTGATCCTCCTGCCTCAGCCTCCCGAGTAGCTAGAACTACAGATGCGCACCACAACACCCGGCTAATTTTTTCTATTTTTAGTTGCCTGGCTAATTTCTTTTCTATTTTTTATTAGAGACGGGGTCTCACTCTTCCTGAGGCTGGTCTCAAACTCCTGACCTCAAGCGATCCTCCCACCTTGGCCTCCCAGAGTGCTAGGATTACAGGCGTGAGCTACCACGCCTGGCCTGAGCCTCGGATTCTTTACCTGCAAATATCCATACCATCATCTTCCCTGGGGCAGGAAGCCTGTGATGGAATCGTGTGCAGTGCTGTACTTCTCCTTCAGGTGCCCCCCTATACATCTGTGAACTGTGCTTGGCACACAGGGCATGCTCAATACATAACAGCGATTATTATTGGGAGAAATCTCTGTCCACCCTGTGCTGGCAAACGATTTAGTGCTGTTCCCCACCTAGAGATTGAATGGGGAGAGAGTTAGCTCTGTGAGAACAAACATCACGCTTGCATTGTGCCTTTTGTGTCCCTAGCACCTAAAGTAGCTCTTTACAAATAATTATAATAATAACTAGAAGGAAAATAGTGCACATTTATTGAGCACATACTAATTGCTAGACACTACGTTAAGCAATTTATCTGTGATATTTAGTCCTCACAAGTATTCTTTGGGGCACATCCTTTGATTTTCCCCATTTTATAGAATGAGAAAGCGGAGCTTCGGAGAGATGAAGTTGCTTGCCTTGGGTCATGCAGTTAGACAGCAAAGTCAGAATTCCGAAGCAAAAATGATCTGACTATAAACCCTGGGCTTTAACCACAGAATATGCTGTTGCAGTAAATAATGAGAAAGGGAGGGAGGGAAGAAGGGAGGCAGGAAGGAAGAAAGGAAGGAAGGAAGGAGAAAGAGAGGAAAAAAAGAAGAAAGGAATGAAAGAAG
This sequence comes from Propithecus coquereli, assembly GCF_000956105.1. Taxonomy (NCBI): domain Eukaryota; kingdom Metazoa; phylum Chordata; class Mammalia; order Primates; family Indriidae; genus Propithecus; species Propithecus coquereli. Next base: position 1,455,802 of record NW_012142746.1, read on the forward strand.
AAAGAGAGGGAAGAAGAGAGAAAGGAAGGTAAGGAAGACACCTCTGGAGTCCAACCCTAGTGTTCTTTCCATGGGCATTAGTTCTTAAACTGGACTACACGCTGAAATCATTTGACCAATTAAAAAAAAATACAGATGCCTGGGCCCCGCCCCCAGAGATTCCAGCCTATTCAGTCTGGTCTGCAGCCTACGCGTCAGGATTGCAGAATCTCCCAGGGGATTCCAGTGTGCGGCCGAGGTTAAGCCCCGCGGCCTTAGCAGGAGCACCACTCTCTGTCCTCCGAGGTGGCCCAGAGCACTTTTCATTAGCACACGTGAGCAGCACCTGAGGCCTCCAGCAGCTCCTCCAAATGGCCCCAGCCGCAGGTGCGCGGGCTCCGCACAGGGCGCGGGTACATGCAGGGACCGTGGGGTTGATGCAGAACGTGGAGGGGCATGGAGTTCAGGAAGTGGGTTTATTACAGTCCAAATGACAAAACCTTCTGTGCTGAGCTGCGTGCCGACTGCAGCAGGGGGATCCATGCAGTCCCTTCTGGGGAGTGTCCCCCGCACTATGGTGACAGAGCACATGTGTCTGGTATTTCCCCAGCGACGATGACTTTTCCAGCTTGCCCCAGGCTGGTGCTCTGATCTGGCTCATCCGGGTAATGCAGCTTTTCACAGGCCGGGACTGGGCTTTCCTGGCTTGGCTGGGCAAACCCCGGAGCTTGGCAGTAAGAGGGGAAGAAAGGCGTCCGCCTGCTGGGTGGGGCGTCCGAACCACCATGAGAGTTGCTGAAATTATTCGTGCTGCGTCGCCAAGGGTTATAGCATTCCTTTGATTCAGAAAGGAAAGAGACCTTTTTAATGTGAGGTGGTGAGTATTCCTCAAGCTCATTGCCAAGCCTGGGGCTGGAGGGGCCTGCACAGTTCCCCGACTTCCATTCCACGGAGAGCCAGGCAGGCAGTCTGTTCTCCATCTCTTGGCTGCCACAAAATTCATTAGCACGTGGAAGATCTGCCCTGTGCGAGACGAAACAGAAAATAATCAAACAAAAATAGCCATTTGCCATGATTGGCCCAGCCGTCAACTCGAAATGTTCTTGAAGCTTATAATAAAAGTGGCTATTTATTGCCTGTTTCTTGTGTCCCAGATCCTGTGCTGAGTGCTTTACATTATTGGCTCATCTAATCCTCGCTTGTTCCATAACCAGTAGATATTTTTATCACCATTTTATAAAAAATTAACCTGTAGTTCAGAGAGAGGTTAAATAAATTGCCTGAGATCAGAGAGCTGTGAACAGCTCAAGTTGGGTCTGGATACAGCTCCTGTTGGATTCCAAACTTTGCGTGCTCAAAGACCTTGCTACGCTGGCTCTGTCGGGATAAAGACTGTTTTACTTCTCTCTCAATTTCTGGCCCCTTCACAGAGTCTGATGCCTAGAAGATCCACAATAGTGTTTGTTGAGTGAATGAATGAATGAATGAAGCCATTACATCATTCTAACATCAATTCTTCGTTTGCCATATAGAGGCTGTAATGACAAGAAAAATGATACCGTGTGCCGCAAGGCTTTGAAGAGTATGCAAACATCCTACACCCGGAAATCTTGCTAGTATCAATCAAAGCACTGAGAAAATTATGTTAAAAAGATAAAATTTCCCATTACAGCTATTTAAAATTTGTCTATTTATTGTTTCTTTATTTAACTGATCAACCACAAAAAATAACAGTGGCAAGACATCACCTGTGAAGGATCTAGAAAGTTTTCCAGATGATAGAGGGATGAAGTGAGAGGAGATTAGATTGCAGAACATTCTTTCTGTCTCTGTGCTTATGGGAGATTAGAAAATTTGCAGCCGGAAAAGAATTCCGAGTGGATGTGTGAAATGGCTTGTGTTGCAGACTCGGAAACTCAGAGGCGTTTAAGCCACTTAACCGAAGTCACAGAGGAAGAAAGTGGCAGAGCTGCAAAGGAGGTTCTGGTTTCCAGCCGGGCTCACACCTCTCTCTCCCGCCTGGAGCGGGCTGAGCTCAGCCTCTGGGAGGCAGAGGTCGGCCAGTGGGCTGCGCGCCTGCAGCCGGGGCTGGCAGACCAACCACTGCATGATTGATGGTTCTTCTTCTTTTGTCATTTATTTGCCTTGTTTTTTTTCCTTCCCCCAACAGAGCTGATAAGGAAGGTTTTGCTAGAGAATCATGTATCTCTTCCTTTTTTTTTTCTTCCTTTGACCAGTGAAATGCAGTTCTCATGACTCCAGCCACTTTTCAAGGGTAAGAAGTTTTGCATTATTTAGCACCTAAATTGGGCCTTGAAAGAGACTTTGAAAAGGCCTCTTAAGGTTGGGGTGCTCTTCTCTGTTGTCTTGATGCCAGCGAGTCTATTCTATGTGATCTGATCTGATCTGATCATGTGCGTGTGCGTGTGCGTGTGCGTGTGCGTGTGTGTGTGTGTGTGTGTGTGTCTGTTTGGAAGCTGACAATTCACTTCTGGAAACCTCACCCTTCAGGCAGCATGATGTGGTAGAATGACCCTAGGGAAAGACAGCTTGTGGGTCCAGATTCTGCTTGTACTGCACCTTCGAGTCTAGCAAGTTACCTCACCTCTCTGTGCTTCTGTTTCTGTATCTGTAAAGCTGAGATCAGGGCAGGGACTGGAGTGAGACCAGGGAGATGTCTGGGGTGTAGCGTTTACAGAGGATTCGTGCACGACCCTGAAAGGGAGTGCCCCTTAAACATTGCATCCTTTACAGCCCCCCTGTCTTGCTGGAGTGCCCTGGCTGAGATGGTTAAGATAACAACCACTAACCCTTATTAAGCATTTACTATATACCTGTCACTGTCTCAAGAGCTTTGCATTAACAGCCCTGTGAGGTAGATATTATTACCCTCTTTTGATAGATAAGAAAACCGAACTAGAGTTGTTATCTACCCATGATTGCAGAGTCTGTAAGTAGCAGGGCCAAGATTCCACTCAGCAGTCTGATGCATAGGAGATGCTCAAATACACGCTCAGGGGTGATTCATGCTGAGGTTGTTGCTCAGGTGTGAATTCTGCAGCCACGCTCCTGCCCTGAAACAGCCAGAATGTTCTCGGGACCTCAAGTGGCATCTGATCACCTCAGCCAGTCTTGGAGATGACAGATAGGTTTACGGCGCTGTCGAATGGAGTCATATTAAGTTATCCATCTCTGCCAAATGCTATTCACCGTGAGACTTGCCCCATAATGAAACATTATAGATTGCTTCTTTTGGCCAGAGAATAACTTAACCTCGGACTCAAGATGGAGATACGTTTTCCATGAAAAGGTGGTTAACAGCCTCCTCCACTCGACAGAAATACCCACCAAGGATGTGTGAAGTGTCAAAAGACGTATTCCATCCTCAAAGTCTGTGAAAGTCAATTCCTCTCCATATATTATGTATTTAAGTCCCCGTCTGGGTTTCCAGGAATTAGGGTTGTTATTGTACAGTCTAATTTTAAATCAGGAGCTTTATTATTGAAAAGAAACGTCTATTTTTTTCCCCTTCTCGTGCTCTTTTCCTTCCATCTTGTTCTGTGTGCATTGTGTGGTGGGTTTAATTGAGATTTCCCCACAAGGATTCCATTACAACTCTAGGACTTGAATATCCTGATAGTCAACGAAGCTTAAAAAAAGAGAGCTTTTGCAGCCGTGACTGTATTCAAATGGAATGTCTTCATTTTCATGGAGAAGTACAATATGTCCAAGTGAGGTGGTTTTATACTAATTTGGGGAGCGGAATCAGGATGTGAGGATGCCTGTCTTGTGGCTATCCATGGGGCAGCTCTGGCTGGGCGGGTGCTTGCCAAGCGCTGGGCCTGGGCAGAGCATCTGGTCCAGGAGCCTGTCCCCACCCATCTCCTCCTCCTTCTCCTCCCTCCCTGTCTTTTCTCCAGCCCAGAGGTAATGTCATACTCTGTATCAGACGGACACTAACGTGAAGAGACCTAGGCCATGGCATCTTTCACACTAACCTTTCTTTCCTACCTTTCTAGGTGGATGTGGGGGTGTCTTTTGAGGGTGGGGGAGTAACGTAAGACTCAGAGCTGAACTCGAGCACTTCCCTGCTCTTTGGCTTACTTCTTTGGAAGTGTGATTCTCTTAATATATGCCGACCACAGCGACCTTTTCTATTTGTTTTTTTTTTTTTCTGTCTTTGGAAAAATAATGCTAATCTCTGAAAGTGTTTTATATATATCCTATGAAGCGCATGCAAAATAAATAAAAGTCAAATTAAGTTTAATATTGTTTTTAAAACCCTTCTAAAAGCGTGTTGCTGTAGTGCGTGGCAATAGCTTGGGGCTCGCACACTCCGAGCACGGCTTTGTCTCCTCTTAGCCGAGTGACTTCACGTCAGTATCTTGGCCCCTTGGATTCTCAGTTTCCTCATCTCTAAAATGAGAATAGCCTATTTATCTCAAAGGTAGTGGTGAATATGTAATGAGGTCCATACGTAAAGCCCTTTGTGCAGAGCTGGCCAGAAACCATCAATGCCTGTTAGCAACACTGCCAGGGTGCGGGTATTGATGCTATTGCTGTTCTTGTTATCATCTCTCTCCAAGGGGGGTTCCCTCCCTTGCTCTGGAGTATTCCTTTTGAATGCATGCCACCTTCAGAGTGGAAGGGAGCTCCTATTACTGCTCCTGCCTTTCATCGGCACAAGGAACTGGTTACTTGGACTGCAGACTCAAGCACGTGTGGTCTCTGGTGAATGTCGTGCAAAGAGTGAGGGTGGGAAATTCCAGGTCTGGCTGCTGCTTGGGTGGCTGACCCTATTAACCATTAGCAGTTTATCTTGAATCTGGCTCTGATTACATCCAATTTGTTCTTTTGCTCTCCTCCTTCCCTGGTCCCCTTCTAGAATTTACATTAGAAAATGAGCAGCCAGTGTATCTCATTTGTTAGTGTTGGAGCCAGTGGCTGGTTTCTGATGTCAGCTCACCTAGACGTTCTCTGGGTTTTACTGACTCACTGCATCATCATGACTGGGGGGGGACTCGGGGGGCTTCTCTCTGGGCCTAGTTATCCCATCTGTGAAAGGAGACGACTCACCCTCAGCCATCCCTATGTCATGGCGGCTTTCTCAGGAATTTGGAGGCAATGGCTTTTGGGCTCCTAAACAGGAGGAACGCACTTCGAAAACAACAGGATCTGGCAATGTTGCATCTTATCTAGAGGTTAGGTGCTAAAGACAGATGAAAATTTAGAATAATCAAAATTACCCTTGAAACTGTTGTAAATTGTCCAACAAGGATGCTCAGAAATCATGGTCTTATAACTCTGTAGTGTTATGGATGTGTCAACACATAAAATATACATAGAATATGCATAATAGAGCAACATATAAAATGTAATTGTGTGCTGATTTCGAGTTGTATAAAGAGAGGAGAGCATGTAGCTGAATTTGGGTGTTGACTGCACCCTAGATCCTGGCCCACTGTAACAGCACTGAATATTTTTGCTTTCTGGGGAGGGAATTCCGTGAAAAGGAATTCAGTTTTAAGAGTCAGAGGGTTAAGTTTCTGAACTCTCACATAAGCTTTATTTGAAGGGTAGCTCCCCTATTGTTCCACAACAATAATGGAGAAGCCAGCACAGAGCGAAACTCTAGTGATATTTTATCATAGATAGAGAAAGAATAAAAACGCTCTCAACTGGCTGACAGCAGTGGACCTTCAGATGAGTGACCATCTCATAAGTCTACAGTCTCACTTGCCCAGGGCCAGTTACCCTGAGAGAATAGTACTGACAATAACAGCAGTGAAAGGCAACGTTCATGACAGCTTTCTGTGTTCCAGACCCTGCACTGAGCCCGTTATATATGCTGCTTTATCTGAGCTGGGTACTATTAATACTATTCCCATTTCACTGATGGGGAAACTGTGAAGTCCGAGGTCACACAGCTAGCAAGCGCAGGACCCAGGAGCAAATGCTAGCAGCCTGATTCCGGAGCCCACAAGCTCAGAAGGACACAAAAAACCAACACTTCCTTCCTGTTCCCTCCCCTTCACACCTGGACAAGCCATTTTACCTTTTCAAATTTAAGTTTCCCCACCTATAAATCGAAGACAGTGTTGTCTGAATGGGAATATTGAGCAAAGGCCATGAATCAATGCTCGGGGAATCTTGCAGCTCTAGAGGGATGAACATTTTCAGGTAAGTGTTGATTTAAAAACTAAGATTAGGGGCATAATTGGGACACAGCCTTCTACCGCCGCCCCCAGTGACAGCTGGTCAAAGAGACCAGTCCACACCGTGCTCAGGAGGACCCCCCCCAGCTCCCCTGAGCTCGGGCACTGCCCCTTTGTCAGAGGCTGGAGGCTGGGGGGAAATGAGGGTAGGTTGGATGTATCCCTTTGATCCTGGAGTCCTTTTTATGGTTAGGGGTGTTTCTGACTTTTCTTCTGATCTAAGAAGTCTTCAAACAGCGTCCCGACCTCCTATTCAGGAAGGGCTGAGTCAGTACCCATCAAGGAAATGAACACTAAATTTGTTGACTTGAAAAAAAAAAAAAAACGTGGATTCCTGCCCATTAAACTCATTGCTCAGATACCAATTCATCTGAAGAAAAAAAATTGCCTTAATGAATCCCATTGAGCCCAGGAACTGAGAATGAGGCAGAGTTAAGAATAAAAGACGTTCTCCTGCAGGGAGAAGAGACACTATGATAGGTAGTATCCTGGGATTGTTACGAGGCACTTACCGAAATGACGGCAACCTTGTGAAAGAAGGCAAGACGCTTTTCTGCATGGTGGGGGAAAAAGAAAACCAGCTGAGTTTGTTCTTACCTCAAAGGCACATTTTGACACGTGTTCGGGGGTAGGAGGGGGCCCTGAGGTCCGGCTGGGATTAGCGTCCGCCTAGCCAGGTTCCTGGTGCAGGGTAGGGGCTGGAGGTTGAGCGGGTCTTGGTTATGGCGGCATCCACGGTGGTGAGTGAGGAGAGGTGCTGGCTCTGAGTTGGAGTTTGGGCTCCTCCCTGCTGGCTGTGGGGCTTCCACATCATCTCTCGGTGCCTCGGTTTCCAAGCACCTCTCTTCACTCTTAGGAGACACAGATCAAATCCATGACTGCGCCTTATTTCAAGACCTGTTGAGTTATCTCTGGCTCTGTCCCTTTTTGCACAGATGTGGAGAATGAGGAGAAGAGATTCATCCCAAGCCAGTGTCACCATCATATCGAAAGAGCTTGGAATGAGTTAGTACCAACCTGTACACGTGTAATTACACTTCTGCTTATTTCAAGAGACTTTAAAAAAGAGAAATTTGAAAGCTTAGAAAAAAGGATTAGAGAAGAAGGCTTGGGACTCTTAGCTATTAAAATTTATTATTCCTGTGGTTGTCCAGTTCATCCACGGAGACTGCTTTCTTCTTGTCTTTTTCGAGTGCTCTGATGCTGGGAGACCACACAGTTCCCTGCCTACTGAATACAATTATGGCTCAAGGTTGTTCAGTGATAAACCATGAGCTATTTTACGCTTTCACCAAAAAAATAAATAAATAAATAAAACATAGCAAATGAGGTAATGAACATGAACATCGTGTCTTGTTTATGATTACTATGTAATTAATTCATGTTTGTAAGAAAAAAACACATTTAGTGTCTGCCATATGTGGCTTTGTTTTTTCACATTTTTTTATTTGTCAGTGAGAAGAAAGGTTATTTACCATTGCAAAGCTGATAAAAAAATGTCTTTGCCTTGTGAGATCGAAGCTGCCTTGTTTTTTAGGGAGTTGTAGTTTCACAAGGAAGGAAGGTGAGAGTGAGAATCATTTGTTCTGCAGGAACGGGTCCCCCACCTGGTAGTTTCTGACTATGGCCACAGCCACTGTGACGGGGGCGTGCCTTGGTGGCACTCAGCTCACAGCCATGGCTGCCGTGTGACGATGTGTATTGGGCTTACCAGATAGTCTGAAATTTTAGCAGAAGCTGGGAATCTGGCTTTATAGCTAACGTCTCCCAATTTTTAAATTTTGTCAGTTGTTGCTGTTATTAATAATATTGTTTTAAACTGTGAGACCCAAGCAAAACAGGAGGGCACACCGGTTTCTGGAGCCTGGGCGGAGAAAGGCATTGGCACAGCTTTGGGGCAGGGAGATTCTTTTTGTTCTGTTGTTCCAGATGCTTCTCTCACTCCTGCTCATAGTGGCCCTGAAGGGGGCAGATCTACAGGAAGCCATGCAATCTGAGACCCTAGCTCTTCTTTAGACAGTCACTGTTTCGTGTTTTGGGGGGACTTCAGGGTGTTTCATGAAAAAAAATGAGGTGACATGTGAAGTAATTAGGTTTTTTTTACTTTATTGCTTTTTTAATTTTAACTTTTAATATTTATGGATACATAAGAGTTGTACATATTTATGGGGTACATTTGACATTTTGATACAAGCATATGATGTGTAGTGACCAAATCTGGGTAATTGGATTCTATCACTTCAAAAATTTATCATTTCTTTGTGTTGAGAACATTCCAATCCTACTCTTCTCTAAGTATTTTAAAATGTGCAACAAATTATTGTTAACTATAGTCACCCTATTGTGCTACAAACACTAGATCTTGTTCCTTCTATTTAACTGTATTTTTGTATTTTGTGTTTTGTATTATTAACCACTCCCTCTTAGTCCCCCCACCCATGACTAATTAGTTTCAACACCCAAAGGCAGGAGCTATGAATGCAAACTGGTGACTTCACCATCCCTGGCTGGCAGAAGGGTTTCTTTCGTCTACACAGCCCTTTCGTCTACACAGCCTGCCTCTCCAGACCCTGACCCCAACTCACCCCTTTTATTGCACAGCTGGCAAGCTGCACCTAGTTTTCTGACCTGCTGGATCCTTGCAGGCATTTGACTCACAATCTCTTCTTTAAGCCGTTGGTTAATAGCATCTCAGGAAAAAGAATGCGTGCACAGCTGGGTGTAAGTCTCCTCGGGAAAGGGACAAAGGAGGACAAGGCAGGCCCTGGGCCAAGAATGGAGGAATGCAATTCTTCTACTTTCCAATTCAGCATTCCTTAAAAGTTCTCCATCCCACAACATAAAAACCTGCAAGGCCTCAACATCTTCTGCATATTTTGTCACCTGGCCACGTCTTACTGATCCCACAGGTCACAGCACAACTTCTAGGCCCCTGAGCAGGGTTTATTTGTTCTGCTTCCGCGTTCCCACGACAGTTTGGGACTAGCTCAAGCACCTCTTCCACGGTCTTTACGAGCTTCTGGTTGAGGGAGCTGCAGTCGCAAGCTGCTACAGGTAGGGGTATTAGTTTGCATTCCCCTCGGTCTCCTTTGTACCTAGAATATTTTCTATTTTCTGACATTTTCTAAAAGGGGCTCAAAAATATTTGTAAATGAAGAAAGGAGGTCTCTTCAAAGTGGATGTGTGCATATCATGGAAAACCTTTCTGATTTTGCAATTTTGCCATGAACACTTCCCCATAAAAATTGTGATAAAGCAGGTTGGACATTGCGTTCCTTATTCCCTTTGCCATCTTTTTGTTGTGGTTGGAGAAGCAGGAAGAGGAGGCAAGAGAGAGTTTGGAAAGAATGGTTCTGAGACATTCCCCATTTACATTATCTATGCCATTGACGGGGAATTAAAACTCAACCTACTCTCCAATGGCATGTTCAGCAAACCCCTGACTGCAGGAATCCAATCTGTCAATTAAATATCAGAGCAGGAGATCTGGATACTGGGTCCCCTCCAGCTGACCACCGCTGGCTGGGTGGGAGGCAGAGCCGAGAGAGAGAAAGAGCCAGGATGGGGGAGGGCAGGAGGCAGGGGAGAGCTCTCCATGGGAACTTCTCCCTCCCGCCCTTCCAAACCGTAAATTAACAACAGTGGACCTTGTTAAGTGCAGCTCCACAAATTAATATGAAATATAGTGCTTTTTCATAAGCTTGAGAACCAGATTTAAAAGCATATTGGTGTTTGTACACAGCAGGCCGTAATGATCCATTATCCTGCAGACAGAGGAGCTTGCAGCAACACATAAAGAAGATGCAATTGGGCCATCTGCTTTGATTTCCGCAGCGTCCCCAGAGATCCAAGGGAGGAGCTGACAGTACTCTCCATCTGCCTTTACATTATCAATTACAGTTGAATTATGCCACATGCTGCAGGGCTGGCAGATACGGATGGGAGATTGTGGCACCTGAAAAATATAGAAGAAAATCCATATGTTGGGAGCCAGCTGTTTATTTACAAGTGCTTGACATATTTCCTCACTTTCTCTGCTGTTGCCTTTTTTAAGGTTCCTAGAGACATTTCAGTTTAGTGTGAACTTGAGAAGAAATTAGGTGTAACAGCATAGCACCACATGAATAATATTTCAGTTTCCTTTTTTACAGTTGAAATGCACACAGAGCAAAAAACATCAGGTCGAACAGATTTTAAATTATGAAAAAAAAATAAGTTGTGAAAACATCTGGGGTGGCTGCTACAGCTTGTTATGTTTATAAAACATGTTGGAACAGGCGGGGCCCTGCACACTGTACATTTTTGGCCGCTTAGAAATCACGTGTAAAACTGTAACTTTTATGAAATGGTAAGTGTTTATGAAAGCTCAGGGAGAGGGGAGGTAGAAAGTCAAGTGGCCGGCACGTTCATGAAGTCTCTTACCCCAACTTCTAGGAATGCTGCTTGAAGGATGCAATGTTCTGTTTTGTTTTGACTTTTTCTTTTCTTTGCTTTTTTTTCATTTTCTACAAGGGACTTAACTTATTCCTGGTTCCGTTGGCTCTAGACTGGGGAGGTGGAGGGCCACCACTTTGATTCAGTTGCGCTTGGGTTTTACGGTATGAGATTCCTTCCCACCGCGTGTGAATTTACACTTCGTTCTCATTTCACGCCGTGTTCTTTCCCCACATCTATTCAACCGAGGACAGTCTGGGTGCATGTGTTTGCTCAGCTTGGGGTTCCCACTCAGTGTATCTAGAAGTCTGGGGGAGAGATACCGAGATCCAGCACTTGCAGGAGGTGGCAGGTAAGGGGTCTCACACTGGCTGTGAAGGGAGGCGATCTTTTGAGATGCCGTAGAATGAAGAGACTGAGGTTGGAAGTCAAGCCCCAATTTTCTACTCTTCACTTAGCACTCAGGGCCAATTCGGAGTGATGCCTCTTGGTCTTTCGTCTAACTCTTTCGAGATCCCAGCACTTAACATTTTCTTTCTTGCATTATACTTTTTTTTTATTTCAGAAATTATAGGAGTACAAACACTTTGGCTACATCTACTGCCTTTGCACTGCCCGAGTCATTGCTACAAGTGTGCCCAACTCCCAGACAGTGCGAACCACATCCATTAGCTGTGAATTTACCCGTGCCCTTCTCCCCCCTCCCATCACCCAACACCCAATGAATGTTACTTCCATATGTGCACATAAGTGTTGATCGATTAGTGCCAACTTAATGGTGAGTACATGTGGTGCTTGTTTTCCCATTCTTGGGATACTTCACTTGGTAGAATGGGCTCCAGCTCCATCTGGGATAGTACAAGAGGTGCTAGATCACTGTTGTTTTCTATGGCTGAGTAGAACTCCATGGTATATATATATCACATTTTATTAATCTACTCATGGATTGATGGGCACTTGGGTTGTTTCCACATCTTTGCAATTGTGAATTGCGCTGCTATACACATTCGAGTGCAGATGTCTTTATTATAATATGTCGTTTTTCCTTTGGGTAAATACCCAGTAGTGGGATTGCTGGATCAAATAGTAGTCCTACTTTTAGTTCTTTGAGGTATTTCCATATTACTTTCCACAGAGGTTGTACTAATTTGCAGTCCCACCAGCAGTGTATGAGTGTTCCTGTCTCTCCGCATCATGACAACATTTGTTGTTTTGGGACTTTTTGATAAAAGCCATGCCTTCCTTCAGGAAGCTCCTAGTTAGTTAATGACTTTAAAAGCGTAAGGTCTTGACTCTTGCATTATACTTTTGATGTACCTTGCACTTTTGAAGTCATTAACTAACGAGGAGCTTCCTGAAGGAAGGCATGAACTTACTTATTTTTGCTTCTTTCCTAAGATCAGCATGGCACCTGGCATTTCCTGGATATTCACAAAATGTTGGATGAGTGAATGAGTGAGTGAATGAATGATGCCTTAAGGATTTTCTGTATGTTATATAACAGGCTTAGTAGGGCAGGTGCAAAATCTAGGAGCTGAAGAATTCTCTCAGCTTGTGATATGGCCATGGGGATACCAGCTTTGCTGCTAAGGACACCTCTTTTAGCCTGGCTGCTGCAGGCAAGAGCATGCCTTTCTCTTTGTGACCCATGCCCAGCTCCCTGGAGAAGACAGGACCACAGTGGGGGGTGTATCCACAGGTGATGCTTGTTATTCTTCGCCTTTGTCCTCACAGCCTCTCAGCCACTGAGGTCTGCTGACTTTCTCCCTGTCTCCTCTTGGGTCCTTCCTGTCTGTGTTCATGACATACAGACTCATTCACAGTTTCATGAGAATGAGGTCACGCACACACAGTGATCTCCATGGTGCTTCACGGTGAAAGCTCAATGCACAAATCCTACCGTACTAGCGTGTAAGAATCTGTGGGGCCCAGTGTAAAGTGAAAATGTGAGGCTCCCTGATCAAAAATTAAGAATTTTCAAGATGGTGACAGCAGAGCATGAAGCCAAGCACAGATCCCTTCCTTGTGAGCATGGTACCCTTCTCGGGCAACTGCGCGGGTCACACACCCATGGACCTGGCTTTGCTAGTGCTGCTGGTGGCCCTGGTGCCGGGCCTACCACTCCCTCCACGGTTTCTCCTTCTCTTCACTTTCTTTTCCTCTTTTCTGTGTCCCCCGGTCTTTCCTCACTCTCCCTCCTACTCTTCCCTCTTCATCCTCCTTCTCTTCCTCAAGACAGTATGCAAGAGTCTCTCACCCTGTTTCCTGTCCCCCTCTTTCTCTTTGCCCATTTTTGGTCACTCAGGTACTGAATGGAGCCTCGTTAATGACAGTGTCATCAATTTTCTTTTCTACCCCCGATTCTCTTCTTTTTTCCTTTTTTTTTTTAAGTTGGGATAAGCCTAGATACAATAATAATAGTTTCCCTTTGATGATGTCTTATGTATTTAATATTTATTTATTTATATTTTTTATTAATACACAATAGATGTATCTATTTTTGGGGTACATGTGATAACTTAATACATTCATGTAATTTGTAAAGATTAAATCAGTATAATTGGATATGTAGCGCTTTAAATATTTACCTTTTCTTTATGCTAGAAACATTCAAATTATTCTCTTCTAGCTATTTTGAAATGTACAATGTATTATTGTAAACTATGGTCGCCCCACTGACCTATGGATCACTACATCTTATTTCTTCTAACTAGTTGACTTGGTTTCCAATTCCTCTGTCAAGAGACCTAACCCAACTGTGTGTACTTTGGAGAGTGGCTGTGTTGCTGCGATAACAATACAAAGAAATACACAGGAAAACATACTCACCATTTGGCATGTTCCTTGGGACGTGGTAAGTGCTCACAGAACGTCAACCTTTTCGTCCTGCCCTCCACCTTTCCTCATCGCTGTTGCAGTTGGTTCCAGCCAGAGTTCGTAGGTCTAGCCACAGTTTTCTCTTGTTCTTCCACGTGCTATGATATTTCCCCCCATTCGTTTGTTTTGTTTGTTTATTTATTTATTTGTTTATTCAACATCATTTATTGAATCCCCGCATGTACAAAGGTGGAAAAAGATCAGGACATCTTTTATTATTTTTGAACATTTTTGATTATTTTTTCTGTCCTTTCTTTCCTATCTGTAATCTCCTTTGATCCTCACATCTTGCTTATGAGAAAGGGTATAGCAATGAAATTGCTCAGAGAGAGGCCTTGAGCTGGCTAAATTATATTGCAGGCTGGTGGCAAAGCCAGGATTGGAACCCAGCATCTGCATGTACCTGAGCTAATGCTCCATCACCACAGTGCAAAGTCTTTCGAGCTACCCCTTGAATTCTTTCCAGTTGGTGACAGAGACTTTTACTCCATTTGCACCTTCCACTGACTCCAACTGAGCATGCAGAGTAGGCAAAATAAAAATGAATGAATGCTCCATTGGTTGATATCCTTGGGAACTCTCATCTATTGCCTTCTAACAAACCATCATATTCTGATGGCTTAAAACAGCTGCTACTACTTGCTCCAGATTCTGCAATTTAGGCAGCACTCAAAAGGGAGAGTTAGCTCCTTTCTGGTCCATGTAGCGTCAGCTGGGATGGCTCCAGCATGGCTGGTGGATCCACTTCCAACATGACTTACTCATATGGATGGCAAGCAGGAGTGCTGGCTGCCAACTAGGAGCTGGGCAGGGGACATTGGTCATGTCTAGGTTCTCCTTTGTGGGACCTCTTCACGTGGCTGGCTTGGCTTTTATACAACATGGCGGATAGGTTCCCAGAGGGAGCATCCTGAGGGCACGAGTTCCAAGAAGACAAGTCCCAATGTCTAAGCTTACACTGCCCCATGCAATAACCACTAGCCACATGTGAATACAGAGCACTCGAAATGTGGCCATTCTGAATTGGGATGTGCTTTAAGTGCAAAGCATGCAAGAGATTTTGAAAATATAGTCTGAAAAATAAAAGGTAAGATATCACTAGTACTTGTTAAAGAAATATTGATTATATTTCAAAATGATACTATTTTGGTAAAATAAGGTATACTATTCAAATTAACTGCCTCTGCTTCTTTCTTTAATGCAGCTACTAGAAAATGAAAATTACATCTGTGGCTCCCATCATATTTTATCATTCTGGTCCTCAAGCTTGCAGACTTTGGCTTACGTCACACTTGTCATTGTCCTGCTCACCAAAGCTGGTCCTATGACCAAGGTGGAGCCATCCCAGGAAGGGGCCACCCCAGGATATCCATGTCAGGAGGGGGATTCACTGGGGGGATTGACCCAAGTAATAATCGACCACAGTTTCCAATATTTCCATTTTGTTCAATATAAAAAAAACCAATACAATGCAATTTTGTAAAATGACCTGATGCAAAAAGTTCTGTAAGAAATCAGAGAAAAAACTTCCAGCTTCAGACTTAACAGGATACAGTATTTTATATGTTCCAGCAATGATTAAACAAGAATTGAGCACCTATTGTATGCAAAGGACCAGCCACTAGACACTGAAGCAGAGTGAAGGGTTCTCATGGGGCTGAAGACTAGAGAAATTCACAATGAATGTCTGGAGTGGAAGAAAGAGCGATAGAAAGTGTGCCATCGTAAGACCTAGCTGTGCGTTTCAAAATAAGTGCCATGTGGGCTACTTGCTTATCCATGGTCTCTCCAGTCACATCATGGCATTTTGTTGAATGTGTCTTTCCCCACCTAGGGTTCCTGAGATTCTCATTCGTGAGCTCCAAGGTAGACCCAGCATAGGAACGTTTGATGAGTCCAATTTAACAAACTGATTGTTATGTGCGTCCCTGGTCTAGAATCATTGCAGGGTTTGCTTTGTGGGCATTCAAAGGAAATGAGGGAAAAGAGGAGAGAGGTTGGAGCATCTTTCTGGGATAAGGGGTCCTTAGAAGTTGGGTGGGTTTCAGTCCTTGGTACGAGTTCAGAGGATGCAAAGACTTTCACAGCATTCCTTAAAATTAGCAAACAAAACTTCTGAGAGCACCTCACCCTCAGGCATCTTGGGGGGTGACAGTGGCAGTTTGCTGGTACTGCCATAATGAAGCGCCATACACCGCGTGTCTTAAATAACACAAATTCATTTTCTCACGATCCTGGAGGCTGGCAGTTTGAGATCAAGGTGTCAGCAGGGCAGGTTTCTCCCAAGGCCTGTCTTCGTGGCTCGCAGACGGGCCATCTCCTCCCTGTTTCTCCGCGTGGTCCTTCCTCTGTGCCAGTGTGTCTGTGTCCCAATCTCTTTTTATGAAGACAAAAAGGCCTTTTTTTATAAAGACCAGTCATATGAGATTAAAGCCCACCCTGCTGTTGTGATTGTGACTTAATCACCTCTTTCAAGGCCCAAATGCAGTCCTTTTCTGAGGCCCTGGGTGTTAGGGCTTCAGTGTGTGAATTCTTGCAGATTTCTAAGATGGGTCCTCTCTCCAACAGAAGAATTCCTGTGTCCGAAAGCATCAAAATTTGTTTAAAAGGTAGAAATAGGTAATATCCTAGATGCACTAAAAGGTGCCTATTTCTTGCTTTCTGAGATCATCTCTCTGTGGTGAAAAGAGACTAGAAGGCATAGTTGCAAAATTAAAAGGAAAACTAAGAGTTTTAGGTATCGGTTGCTGCTTGTATGGACGCACACACGGATGTGATCACACATATATTTGGAAGGTGCTTTCTGGGACTTCCCTTTCCCCTTGCTTGGTTCAGAAGCAGAACGTTAAAGAAAGCAAAACACAGCCCCGTGGCTTCAGGGCAGAACGGCCTTCTCCAAAGGCCCAGGACGGCCCTGGGCTGCAGATTCGAGTGTCCCAAACCTGAAAGCCAGCCAAATCTGGGTCCCAGCCAAGTCACATGCTGGCTGCAGCTGTAAGGTGTGTCTTTTGGGGAGAGCAAGGAAGGACATGGAGTCTTTTCTATCACCAACTTGGAGAGCTTTCAAAATGGACTGAAGTGTTCTCAGTCACCATGTTCTTTCTCATACCTGCCACCTGGTCAGGACTTCCAAGGACTCAGGTTAAGGAAACGGTACCTCTGTGTCTCAAAAGTCATCAAGAATCTAGTCTTTTCTCCTTTGTATTAATAGAAGGAAGCAATGTAAGTAACCCCCCCAACCCGCCATGGCACCAGATGCTTACAAAAATAATTTGTTCCTCTACTGCCATGACTGACCCCAACTTCCTCCCACCCACACATTTTCTGCTGCCTCCTCCCCACGGCACCCCCCATTCTCCCATGGGGGCACCCCCCATGGCCTCTGATAACATCCAGTCTGATGGCGATGGTCCCACCTGACTTTTGCCATTGTCTCTTCTCTCCCTGGCTCCCCTTTCCCCAAATCTCATCTGTGAGACCACTTGAAGGAGTCCTGCGGTGGAACCAGCTGATGTTGCCCAGGGGTACCCAACCCATGCCTTAAACCTCAGGGCATGACAATCCCATCCTTCCAAATTTTCAGGCAAGAAAAAATGGGTGCCAACCACGACTCCTCCATGGATTCTAGCAAGTCTTTGTCATTTTTGTTCTTGCCCTCTCCTCTGCCTGGCATCCTCTGTCCCCAGACATCTTTATGGCTCATTCCTTCACTTCCTTCAGGTCTCTACTCAAATGCCATCAGAAAGGGCTTCCCTGAACACCCTAGAATAAAAGCACCCCTAACTGTTTATCCCCCTTACCCTAACTTCTTTGTACTTTTCCTTCAGTGTGTTACTGGATTAATGTCTCCTAATGCTGCTAAAGCCATAACTCACTGATCCACCATTCATCCACTGCACAAATGCTACCATGTGGCAGGGACCAGGCTATGTCATAAAGATAAATAGAGGAACAAAGGAAAGACATCTGCTCTTACTCTAGTGGAATACAGAAGAGGTGAATAAATGCATTGTATCCTTTCATGGTGAAAATAAACAAGGAAACCTGTTGGGGAGTGTCTTAACTTGAGTGGTCCAAGAAGGCATTTGGAGGAAAGGCATTTGGAGCAGAAGTCCCAAGCCTCTTCACAGTCATTTTCTAGTTCTCACGCTGGTCATAACAAGGGCTCTAATCCAGGTCTGGGAGCTGGGTAGGGAGCAGATGCGATGTCCGCCATCCCCTCCATCAATCCATCTTCCTCCCTTTTCTGCTGTCACCTCTGCCAGTTGCAAGACAAAAGCTTCCAGGCATGCATATTCATGGGTGCCCGTGGATGATCCAGGGATGGAGAGGCTGGGAAGAAGACGGGTTCCTCCCCGCCAGATGCCGGAGCCCTGGTTTAGCCATGTGCTATGACATTCCATAATGTTTCACCTCCACGTGGGAGCTGCCTACGTAGGCCTAATTTTGCAGCCCTTTTGATCTCAGAAAACTCAAAAGTCTTTTCAAGGCACAAAACAATGACCTTTTCAAAATGCAAATATGATCATACCACCCCCTGCCAGAGCTTAAAGACCTGTAGTGGCTTCCAACTGCTCTTGGGATAAAAGCCACTTCTGTACCCAGGTCTGTGGACCTCGTGTGGTTTAGCTCTCCTTTTCCAAAATCTTATCTGTGAGGCCACTGCAGTGGCTCCAGCCCCACCTCCCATCACACCCCCCTGCTGTCCACTGAAATCACACTGGGCATCTTTCCGTCCCTTGAATTCACCTTCCCCCTTCCCTTCACCAGCTTTTGCACATGCTGTTCCTTCTTTCTGGAATGTTCTTCCCTCTGTCTTCACCAAGTTAACTCAGCCTGAAGATTTAACCTCTTCATGGAAGCCTCTCAGGATCCTTTGTCCCTCTTCATCAGAGCACGTGGCATCGCTGCCATTTCACATCGATCTGTTTGATGCCTGATTCGTGTCATCTCCCCTCTTAGAGAATAAACTCCACGAGGTCTGGAATGATGACCCTTTCTGCTGACCACTGTGTGCCCAGCATTTCCCTATTGCCTGCAGTGCAGCAGGCAACTGTTATTATTTTTTGAATGAGTAAATGATTAAATGAATGAATGAATACAAATCTCATTGCTCGTGTTAACTTTCAGACGTAAATGAGATCAGTAACAATTGCTGGAGAAAGAGGCATGCCTTGCCCAGGTACACAGTCTGCTGCACAGGAAACGGTATTCATAGGAGGCAACTGACTCCCTTCCTCTTGCGAGTTGCTTATTATAGGCACCATTTTGTGAATAGAGATGATTTCTACGTTTATTTTTCCACCTTTCTTTTTCTACCATCCCTTCCTCCTCAGCCCACCTTACAGTAATTTTTGCACCCCCCCCCCAAAGGTTGTTGGTATAAATGGAATAAAATCGGTTAGGATCATAAATAAGATTCAAGAGGAGTAACCAGCATAGGTTTGGGGGCTGACTGCTCCCCCTCCTCTGTAATTTATTGTTTTCCTTCTGTAGGAAGCCAAATGATATTTCTCTAATTAACAGACACAGGCAACTATCATATAAATCAACATCACAGCCTTTTTAGTGATGCAATCACTTTATGATCGGGGGTGTAAATTAAACATCACGAATGCATCTCAAGAAGCAAAACATAATGGAATAAAAGAGAGACGGATTGCCTGGCTTGGAAGGCTGTCTGGGCACGAAGAGCGGTCTTCGCTCTGGGTGCTGCTGGTTTTGTCCCAGCATAAGCTGGGGGGCCTAGGCTGCCCTTGGGCGGGGGTGCCGTGTATCATGTACTTTCGGCTGTACGTCTCCTGTAGGGGTGACCAGGTGTATGTGAACTGGGGAGCCCATGATCTCGGTGCAAACCTCAGCTTTAGGACTTATTCCCTGTGTGACCTTTGGAAAATCAACTTGCCTCCTTGAGCTCCATTTTTTCATCTGGAATTTGGAGATAATAACAATACTTACTTTATAACATGATTGTGAGCATGCAAGCATTAATACACACAAGGCACTTAGGATGGTTGCCTCACATGTAAAGGGTTTAATTAAATAAAACCATTATTATTATTATCCCCAGCCTCATATTCAGTGTCTACATTTTACTGTGCATAATCACTTAAAATGTTGATTTATGGGCAGCAGATCCATAGTCCGATCCACGATCTGGGTGGAGCTGAGGATGCTGCATTTTTAACAACCTCACTAACCCGTCTGCAGCAGGCTGTGAACCGCATTTGGAAAGCTCTGCTGTCTGGCATGCACGGGAAACTGAGGCATTGACTGAATAGCTCAGTCTAAATTCTACCCACTAGGAACAAGATGGTGCCAAAAAACATTCAAGGAATAGATTTAAACTGATTTTTATATTTCCTTCTAGGAAGTGGACTCTGGGTGGGCTTTGCAGGGGGCACCACCCTTGTCCCCCGGCCCCTAACTCAAAGCCGGAGTCATGTGTGTGTGGAGATTGGCTGTAAGACGAGGCCCCATCCAGAGACGGGTGTGGGGGAGACAAGCTACAATGGGTCCTTTCTATTCACACACGCGGATCAGCTCCCTTCCTCCCCCTCTTCTCCTCCTGCAAACCTGGTGATTATTTTAATAGTTCCTCCAAACCCAGAACCTTGGAGAGAGGATAATATGTTACAGTTTACAAACCATTTACATGTTCATGATCTCATGTAAAATTCTCAGTTCTGTGAGACCAGCAGGAAAGAGAAATGATTATCTCTGTTTAACAGGTGAGAAAACTGAGGTTCAGAAATACAAGAGAATTTGCCCAAGGTCACACAGTTCCTAAAGGATAAGTGAGTCTTGGTTGCAGAGTTATTAATCCTAAGTCTACTGTTTTTCACATGGTAACATAGAGCCATTGGTCTTTTCCCTTGTCTAGAAACAAGTCATGATGGTATGTGTACAATCATGTGTAGACAACATTAGATTTTGATATGACATGCATGTGTGCCTACGTGTGTGTGTTGGGAATGGGGTTCAGAGCCACCTGTTACGCTCCTTGTCCCTTTGCTCCTCCAACTTCAAGGCCCACAGTAGCATCCCACCCACCCCAACCTCAGCGGCCCAGTTGAGTTTTCCATTTTCTGGCTAAAGAAGCACTGTCCTGCGACTCTATTCCTGATATTTTAAGCATGTTCAGGAGCCATAGTCCCTGAAAGTCATGGAGCACTTTATGGAACACCATGACCTTTTAAAAGTTGAAAGGATTATGTGTTTGAGGACACATGGGACATTTTCTTCTCTCCGTTGGCCTTTCTATTCAGTCATGTAGGAAAGATGTGTTTACTGCTCAAGAAAAAGATGACCCAACCACAATGTAGAGAGAAAGGAGGAGCCCTATATATTTGTTCTTGAGTTTCCAAAGCCCGGGCTGCAGGGTAAGGGAAGATCTGTGAACATAGATTGGCAGGCATCTGGGAGAGCCTCATAAGTAAATGTTCTTGCCCTAGGAGTAAAAGAATGTGGACGTGGGAAGGGGAAGTTGGCAGGGAAGTATAGAGGGAGAGAGGTTGGTGGGCTGGTGAGGTGAGCTCTGAAGCACCTGCTCCTGGGGCAGAGCAGAGTGGCATCCAGAGGCACCCAGCTAATGCCAAAGCAGCCTCTGCAGAGGCCTTCTCTGTGGTGCACCCTTGGGAGACAGATGGGACCCCTTCTGTGTCTGCAGAGTGCCCAGCCACTGCTCAGTTGAGTGTAGTCCAGAGCCTCCCCCGGGGATCTACAGTGGCTGTCCTTGGATGTAACCAGTGTGCCAGCAGGAGTGACACTCATCTGCACCCCATGACTCGTCTCAGTTCCCATCCAACCCATCCCCTGTGGCCAACCGCCATTCCGACATCATGGGACCCATGCACACTTCTGAGGCAGAAAGCAAGTACCCTGGGCACATGTCAGAGTGTGTCGTGGTGTTTTAAAGAAGCCCCTGTGCCCCCAGCATTGGTACATAAAGAGGACCGGATGGGTCATCTCAAAGATGTCGCCTATCCTCGGAGTCAAGACAATGGTCAATAAATCTGTGTGACAGATAGATAGATGATAGATAGATGGATAAATAAATAGATAGATAGGAAATAGGGCCATGCAATTTTGTGCTAGGTCAGACATTATTTAATACTATATTTGCATATAAACATGTGAATAAAAGTGCCAAGAGTTTAAAAAAAAGGGGGGGGATCTTGAAATGAGAAAACCTCTCAATTCTTGTTCATGTATGCATTTATGGATTGGTTGATCTATTTTCCATGGGCTGCAAATCTGGAAAGGAGAGCCACTATTAGGTTGTAGTGGCAAGATCTGTGGCCTGGCTCCTGGGGCATCCTTTTCAAGTGGTGGTGCTGTATGGTTGTGCTGGATCTTACAGTCCCTCTGTCCCATCGACTCACATCCAGTTTCTATGCCTGCCTGACTCTGGACACTGGCTGGTGCTCATACTGGGGACAAAAGCAAAGGTAGGAGGTAGCCATGGCAGTGTTGTTTCCATAGTGGCCACAGGTGATACCTTTAAAGTCGAAGGATATACCATGCCCTAATTACCTCGTTTTTTAAAAATGTGAGCTGTAATCCATGAGGCTGACCTGCTCCCATGTGATTCAGCCGAAGTCCAAAGCTATTAAAATCTTCTCGAGGAGTCCCAAGGTAATGTGGTTGCCAGACTTCTGCTTTAAAACCATGTCTCTTGTCCCCCCTGCTATTCTGAATTCTGAATCCCATGCTGTGTCAGCAATCTTCCTGTTAAGGCTCTATTGATCTGGTGATGGCTGAACTCATTTTTCTTTTCAAGGTATGAAAATGGACTTGGTCCTGCCACTTAGCTCAATGGCCAGAGGACGTCGGCTTCCAGCTGCCCTTTGCCCACCCAGTCTAATTAACAGGGAGACTACCTTCTTTGATGAGTTCATAAGTGTTTCACACACAGGCAAGATGTAGCAACTTTGCAAGACACTGTTTAAAGATCTTCGACATCTGAGAAAGCCACAAAATCCAATAATCCTACTTTCAGAACTCCAGGGTGTCCACGGAGATCAATCTCATATCTGAACATCACATAAAGAGAGTGCATTGCATTATAGACTGGTTTCTATTGAACACCACCTAAGAAACAGCATTAGACAGTTTCAAAAAAATAAAAATGGTGTCCATACCAGAGGGATTGGAAAAGGTTGTCAAATTCTTGAATATTTTCCCCTTGATTAAAGCTGCACTTTCAAAATTGTTACATTATTAACAAAAGTCAGTTTAGCTCCGCTTTATCTTTCTGACAGTTTCCTGATGCACTTAGATGTTGGGAATAAACTGAACGGGCTTTTATGTTCTTCTTTGGGCACAGACAAAACTGCTATTAATGCTTCCCTTGGTAACTGCAATAATACCTGCACAAGGTCCTTCTGAGTCGGGTGATTAGTGTTGGAGACTGTATTTTCTTGGGGACACCTAAAGCTGTGCCCTTCTAGCATGTGTTTCTCAGTGCAAAGTATTATATAGTTATTTGATATTTGTTAGGAAACAAAATCCAAACAGGAGAAAAGAGAGCACTGGATTTAGACATGCTCTGGATGTTGAATATTTATGTATTTGGGGGGTAGGGGGAAGGGGGTTCTGGTTATGGAGAAATGCCACAGTCAAACTCTTCTGGTCTCAAATAGGCCTAGAGCAGGCATTGAAAAGAGCTTTTTGAAAGTTTCTTTAATGAAATTCTAGAGCAGTGCCCCTTTGTTCTCGAAATCTAATAGCTTTGAAAGATGCTTTCCATTTCTCTTTAGGATGAGAAATAGATTTACTTGGCTTCACATAGTTTACTTAATTTTTCTAGGATCTTAATCATCGTGAATAGTTCTAAAGATGCCCTGTGAATTTCCAAAGGGTTGGGGAGTGGAGCTAATGGTGAATTTCCTAAATATATCTGATCATTAAATTCTTTATCAACAGCTCTCTCTCTTTCTCTCTTGAGTAATATTTTTGGAATATGCTTTAGAAAACACTGCTTTTGGTACATATTTAATTTCATCGGCATCTTGCAGCTTAGTCTGGAAAGGAGTCTGAGGGAAAGGAAAAGTCAGGGGGGTTACAATTGTCCTTAAAATATTCTCCTCCTCCTCCTTTGGGCTCTCCCAGGACTGATTATTCAAAACTGCAACCATCGCCTAAGTCTCTAATTCAGAGGCAGTTATTGGTCATTTGGCTGGATCTGAGCTGTCATAGATATGAACGAGAGCTTGGAATTGAAGGATATTTCTTTGAGCAACTCCAAGTTCTTCATATTTGTTCTGTTCCTATATACTTCAGAAAATCTGAGACAAGAAGTCTTGTCTGTTTCATGTTTAACATCTGGATGAAAAGTAAAAGAAATCCTATCAGTGGCACAGATATTTTCCATACGAAGTGGCTCAAATCCACCTACTTTCTAGTGTTTATCAAACTGCTTGTGATCTTTCTCTGAATAATTTATGATATCCCCTCTCAGCCAGTGAATGTCCAATGTAGACTTTTAGAGAGCTTGGTTTCTAGTACTGCAGTCTGTAGTACGGTTACTCCTATAACTTTATCTGACCTAACTCTCAGCATTCCACCCTCCCCTCCCTTGCAAGCGTTTTAATTTTGAATTTTTTGGTTTGTAAGATATGGGCCAATGCCCTTGAGACATGCACAGATGCAGGATTTTGGACAAAAATAGGTTAGAGGAAAGCTAAAATCAGAAAACCCCAACATAAGAACTCTAACATGTCCTCACATTATACTCTGCGAACTCTCTTTATTTTGTACTAGTTCCAACTGAAGTGAATTCCATGGTGTTTAGTTGGTGAGACACTAACTCTTTTATGGCAAAATGAATTAGTGTGTTACTTATATATTTTAAACTTAGTTAGACACTCCCTTAAGGCTCACAGCCAAGCCAATAAAGTTATGTTTGAAGATGGAGTTTGAAATTCTATTTTCATTCATTTTAATGGTTTACAAGTAAATTGCATTTTCTACTTCATTCTGTGACATAAGTCAATAGGTATCCAATGTAAATGTAGTTCATTTATATTTGAATTGATGTTCTGTCCGCCATTACCTTATGTTTCTAATGCATTCTGATACATTAGTAAATAGGCTTGTCTGATTAATCATTAGCACATGAAAAGAATTTGCTGCTGCCTGCCAAATGGAATTATTGACACTGATAAGAGGGTCTGCAATGGTATCACCTGGAAACAGAGTGCAAGTAATTGAAGGAAAAAAACATGTCTCCATAAATATGGAGAACCCCGAATGCATTTCATTCATTGTCTATATGATGGACATTTTATATTTTTATTAAAATAAAAAATTTGCTAACAGCCAAAATTGATGAAAGAAGGTCTTGATTGACTTTTATAAACTCAGTTGCCTAAAATCTAAACACAATTTTTTAGCTTAGGGGAAACACTTCTTGATGGCTGCCAATAGAGAATGAGAAAGACTTCGGAATCTTTGAGAAGTAAGCAGAGCGCAAAAAAAGCTTCTAGAAGCCCTCTCTAGAATGACGCAGAACCTGAAGTGTAGTCCACATCCATTCTCTATTTATCAACCCCTCGTGCTGTGCTCCGGCAAAGGGGAGCAGACTCGAAGTCTCCGTCCTACCCTGCAGCTCCAGCCAGTCCCCAGAATAAGGCAGCATGGCGCACCTAAAAGGGTCAGAGCCCCATCATCTCGAAAACGCTCGTGCAATTCTGCTTTGTTATTGTCTGAGCCATTAGGTTTAAAAGCCCTTCTGTGTGATTGCCAAGTACATTATGGGAGCAAATGATGAAAGTCTAGCTGCTCGAGCTGCCAGAACTTGTGCAGTGTCTTAAGGCAGCAGAGCAACGTGGCAGTACGCTGCACGTCGCAGACGCTGGGACTTGCTTTATTCGGGGCTTTAGAGTGGCGCAGAGGGTGGAGCAAACGAAATGCTACTGGGGACCCCTTCATTCCAGCGCCACCCGAAGCTGGAATGTTGGGTGTTTTCGAAGTGCGGCTGAATGAATATATATGCCTCAAGGCCTTACTCCTCTGGGGAGATTTCTGTATTGAACACGGATTCCAATCAAACAGGAGTCAGGAACTTGAGTTCTACTATGCCCTTTAAGGATTCACTTTCTCTGTCCTCAGTTTCCCTTCCTGTCAAACAGTGATAATAACTGCTGTCCTTTCTACCGCTAAGGGTGCTTGACTTTCATACAAAAGCATCCGGAAAGGGATTATGAAAGTGTAAGCTCCTGTCTCTACTGTAGTACGTCTTCTCTCTTTTTTAAAAGTTACTTGAGAGCCAGACTATGGCTTGGTTTTCTAGGCAGCATGGACTGAGGAAGTGTTAGGAATTTAGGTTAACTCACATGAAAAGCTGCGTATTTGCTTTTCTCACTTTAAGTTTGGGGCAGAACTTTCTCTCACGTGTAATGACACCTTCGGCACGACTCATGCTCTGTTGGTTCATTTCGATAACCCGCTGGAGAGAGCATGGATTCCTTCTGAGGTTCGTGCTGCATCAGCAGCCAGGGTGACCAGAGGGCATGTGCGGGTCCTGAGTAACACAGGCTTTCTTTGACCTCAGCCCTAGCAGGAGGCTTTCTCTGTTGTCCTGATAGGACGAGTTTCCCAGGGCTTGGTGGAAGAAATAGGGTGGGCAACCATGCAGGGACGTGAAAACGCATGACTCGTTGAGCATTGCTCAGTCGCTTGAGGGGCCTAGAGCATGGTCAAGGTAGAATGAAAGAAATAGTAGTTGTGACCTGAGCTCGGGAGCCCAGTGGCTTGTGTTCTCATCCTGGGCTTCCTACTCACATACTTACTCATGTAATTGTTGACATATCTCTGCCTCAGTTTCCTCATTTATGAGATGGGGATGCCACCTAACCTGTGGGACTGTGGAGAAGAACAAAGGAGTAAAACACATAAGCCAATGAGTATAATGTCCAGCCCATAGTAGTATTTAAAAAACCTTTCGAAAGAAACCTTGCTATCGTGTAGATTGCTGAGAACGGTGGTGAAGTTGGCGGTGACGGTGATGGGAATGAGGCGGGTTGGTGGGAGATGGGACTGGTGCCTACAAGACAGGGTGCAAGAAGTTTTGAACATGGTTGTCCTCAGATTTCCTTGGGTGCTAAAAATGTGATGCTTAAGTGAATCAAGCCTGCAGTGTGATCAAAAATCTCTCACAAGCTTTGCCTTTGCCTTTTTTTTTTTTTTTTTGGTAGGCCCCGTCTATTTGGCCCACAGCCATGTTGCTGGCACCAAGAACAGTGCCTGGAGCCCATTCAGCGCTCAATAAATGCTTATGAGCTGTATGAACAACCTTCTACTAGTGAAAGTGCATCTTTGGCTTTTTCTATTCAGTTTGAGACACATTTGCCAGATTCATTGCAATGGGATTCCTTTTCCTTTCACCTAAAATGGGAAATAGAGAACTGTCTTTCTCTTAATGACATAGACGCAGTTTGTTTGAGGGTTTCCACGCCAGGCCCTATAAACACCAGTCTCCATCTCCAGCACACGACGCATTTGGCGATCCACGTGGGGTCTCCGTCAATGAAGCTGCCGTTGCGAAAGTGCCCGATGGGAGCATAAGGACCTTCTTATGCTCTTTCCCAAAGCTGGGTCCTCACGTCGCATCACTTCTTTTCCAGAAAGGCGGCAGCAAGCCATTCTCTGGGCAGGAGCAAGGAAGCCAGGAAGTGCGATATTTTATTAATTATTACAAAAATAAACTGTGGGGCTGAGATTAGCTACTGCAAAGTACAGGTGTGAAAATCCCACTTCGTGGGTTGGTGAAGAAAAAAGTCCTTGTTAGCTACAAAGATCTTCCCTCAGCAACACATAAAGTAGGAGAAAAGAATAGCGTGCAGACATTATCAGCATTTTAAACAAATGAAAAAGTTTATCTCTAAAAGGTAATGCTGTAAATCATATTTCCTTTCATCGTAGTTTTATATTCTGCAGTCTTCTGCATTTCCCTTTCAAATATTTTTCGCCCCCCAAAGAATCTAGGAAATAGGTTGTCCGTTGATTCATTTCTTGCAAGATGTTAACTATTAATAATGCTCTCATTTCATAATTTTTTCCTCTTTTGAATGCATTCCAGATGTTCACCTTGCAAACATGAATTTTAAGTGCTTACTGTTTCAATCATTTTGTGTTCCGGGAACTTTAAACCAGTTTGTAGCCCTTTTTCGAGAACCTTAAAGAGATTGTGAAAAGTTGAGAGAAAGGGGTGGGGTGTGGGGGGCAAACGCACACACACGCCTGTGGTAGGACACACAGGTGTGGGTGGGAACACGGGAAGAGACACATAACTTTCATTTCTTGGCATTTTATGACTATGTGTCTTCATGTTCTTAAAATAATTGATTTTATTCTTTTATTCAAAAGATAATATTTCAAAGAAGTTGACAAAACGGATATATTACAGAGTAGCATTAGGATAAATAAAACGGAGGTTCAATTTGTGGTTTAGACTGCTATTTTGAGAAAAAAAAATGGCAACTAAAGAAATTTTCAAGTTGACCTGCCCTCTGCATTGCATAAATTATTTTTAATACAATGTAGCTTGTAAACAGTGGTCACAGAGGAGATTAGGGGACAAAAACATGCTTCTTAAACAAAATGGACGTGTTACCTATGGTGTGTTTATTAGGTGAAAACCAAGATAGATTTTTGCTCAAGAAGTGATCTTATGTTCCTGTGATTTGATCCATGTGAGTTACTTTTTTCTTTGAACAATCTATGGTTTATAGCATTGTTTATGAATTTCTGGTACATTTGTGGGGAGTAAATTGTATGCTGAAGATGAGAAAAACTTTGGGTGCCACCCCTATATCAATTCACTGCATTAATTAGGATAACATTTTGCTGCTATAACAAAGAGACCCAACTTGGCAAGAAGCACAAAGAACAAATGAGTTTGTTTTTCTTTCCTGGACCAGGTGTCGTGTGAGCAGTCCCGTTTGGCTGGGCAACCTGACTGTACATATTCATCCAGCGTCCCAGGTTCTTGGCAAATTATTGTTCCTTTACATCTGTGGCATTGTTTTCATCTCATGGTCGAAGCTGAGTTGCTATGATACTCATGTTCTCGCCAGCAGGAAGAGGAGAGTTGTGCAGGAAGTACATCTGATATCTCAAGAACCAGACACGTGACTTCTTGTCACATCCTATGGGTGAGAATTTTGTCACCTGACCAGCCAATAGCAAAGGGTCTGGAAAATGCCGTCGAGCTGAGCAGATGGGAGCCCTGGTGCATTTCTATTCCTGCGAAGGGAGGGAGGACAGTTTGGATGGAGTTCCAGCGGTGTCCGTCACAGCCAGTGCCTCCTGCCACCCCCAAACCTCATGCCTGCACACCCCAGGGCCATCCCTGTGCCAGTGCACGGGGTCACAGAACTTTCCGCAGGCCTCAGTTTGGTAGCCCACTTCCCTCATTTGTACACTCCGCAGGAATATAATCTCAGGATTACGGAATTTTCATATCAGCTTTTTTATCTTTCCCAAGCCTGCAGGACAAAAACAAAACAACAGACACTACACCAGCTCTACCTTATTCTTTTACCTTCTTTCTTCCAAACGAACCCAAATTTCCTATTTTCCATTCCATAAAGCCAGGAGATTGCCTTGAGATAAACAAATTAAATAAACCTAAACAAAATACTTACTGGCTAACAACATGTTCTGCGTCTTCTTTTACTGTGTCACCTTTATAGGCGAAACTTGGCGATGCTTACTCTTTAGTCTTTGTGGTTTAATTTGCAGGGCCGATATGGACCGTGTGAAAATATCTACTGCTCGTCTCCACTGTGTCAGCTTCTAAAACCTACATGAGTGTTCTCTTACAGAGACGATGCGGTGGAAAGAGTATGGGCTTTGGCCTCAGGCCGGTCTGAGTTGGAAATGCATTAGCTGGGTGGCGGTGGCTGTATTTCTTTTTCAAATCAATTCAGCCTTAGTTTCCTCATGTTTACAGTGAAGATAATAAAATCTCTCTCATATCGTTATTGTGAGTATTAAAGGAATTCACGGTTATCAAGTGTGTGACCCCTATTAGTGGTCCCAGAAGACTAGCTGAAATTATAATCAAAACAGTGAGATTAGAAACCTGAGCTCCTGGCTCCTTTTTGTTGTTGCCTTGATATTTTCATTTAGGTAAAGTACTTAATCCCTCAAGGCCTCAGTTTCCTCTCCTGTACGTTGGGTATGATACTTGTTTTTCCTATGAAACAGTGCTGATGCAAGAAATGAGTGAGACAATGAATGTGAAGGCATTTAAGGAGGAAAAAAAGCAACAGATCATAAAAAGTACTCTGCAAATATGAGTCGTTACTTCTTATCAATGTCCTCAAATTGAAACGCTCCTGTTCTGGTTTCAAACTAAGAGACTGTGTTCTTCCAAATACACAGCTGCAACCAGTGTGCCCTACAGAATCCACAGAACATGAAAAATCATCCAGGTAACTGATATTACATCAGTTTAATCCCAAGACCTGTCACTTAAAGAAATAAATAAAAAGAATTTCTTTTATAGTTGGGGTCATAGTCACTTAATATTTTCAGTCTTAATCTTCCCCAGTGGAAACCCACTCCACTCAATGGACATCTGGACAGAGCAGAGAGAAATCAACAGAATGTTGAGAGTAGCTCAGCACCGTTAAAACATCTGTAAACTTGTCCTCTGGTTTGCTGTTGGTGACATGATTTTATAGTCAATTGGACATATTACGGCCAAGAGTTTGGATATTCCTCATTACGATGTGTTTTTCATTGTTGTTTTATATCTTAATGTTGGCCTTGCCAACTGCATATTGACAACTCAGCTTACATATTTTAAGAACGGGTCATGTTTGTTTGGTTTCGGTTTGTGATTATAAAAGTGTTAATTACAGAAAATTTTAAAAACACAGGAAGTTACAAATAAGCTAATTTCTTAAACACCTATAACAATTAATAACTTAGTTTATTTCTTTCCAAATCTATATGGAAGGATGTGAGCTCAACGAGTGGAAGCAGCAGGGAAGGGCATGGGGTTTGAGGTTAGAGAAACACTTTTGGGTTCTTACTTTGAGGAGGAAGGGGGTTGGGTAGGGTATTTGTATGGTTGCTGTGGCAATGTCTGGTTCTTATGTCAAGGAAACAGAGGGTCGGGGCAAACTGTGGCACAGGTGTGTGTGTGTGAGTGTGTGTTTGTGTGTTTGAGTGGTGGTGGTGGTTCTTCTACCTCTTCTCTCAACAAAGGCTTTTGAAGACTCTACTCATTATGGTGACTCATGTGCTTAGGCTGATGGAGGTTCCATCCTGACATAGGCTTCCATGGTAGTCAAAGCTAGGACCATGCTCTGATTCCTTAAGCTCCCACCTGGCATGACGGTGAATCTCCAGCTTGCATTTCATCAGCCGCAGGAAGTTATATGGCCACGTTTAATTTTATGTGCCCAAGAGATGAGAGTTGAGATGTTTTTGAAAATCCCTAATGACATCCTCACTTGGCAATGTGAGTATCATGTGCTCCCCGAGAGTCCCTACTGCACTGAGCCACGTCTCCTCCAGCTATGGGCAACAGGTAGACCTCATATGAGCTCTGCCTCCGTGAGCCCTAAACCCTTGTCAGATTATTGTCCTACTGGAAGGTACTAGAGAACAGGGCCTGTCTGCTTGTTATTCTTTATTAAGCCTTCAACGCAGATCTGCCCAAGGCAATGGTCAGTGTCCCAGCCAGAATCCATCACTCCTTGATGGAATTATCTTGGAAGAATATTAATATCAAAGACCATGGTTATTTGTTTTTCATCTGTATACAAGTTGTTTTTTGAGTTAAGGCAACCTGCTTTGATTTTACAGCTTCATATTTGGAGGAACATACATTCCTTCCAACATGTACATATTATGCACTCACTATGTGCCAGGCACTGTGCTCTGTGCTGATGATGCAATGATGAGAAGGAATAGAAAAGGTGAAGCCCTTGTCCTTATGAGAGAGAGCTCTTACTGTAGTAGGAGAAGGGCACATTAAGGAAATAGTGACGACGTGAATGCAAAATTCAAACTGTGGTCAACTGCTATGCAGAGGTCTTTGAACTGGTCTGATGGGAAACATGTTAATTAGGTCCACTGCTGTGGGTAGGAAGGGCATTCTAGGCAGAGGGCAC
Source organism: Propithecus coquereli (assembly GCF_000956105.1). Classification (NCBI taxonomy): domain Eukaryota; kingdom Metazoa; phylum Chordata; class Mammalia; order Primates; family Indriidae; genus Propithecus; species Propithecus coquereli. The sequence goes on from NW_012142746.1 coordinate 1,487,441, forward strand.
AGCATGGGCAAAGGCTCAGTGGCAACAACATGAAGGGAGACATTCTGGAGTCTGGAAGAAGATCTGGTTGGGTGGATAAGCGAGGACAGTGTGGTTGGTGTATAAGATCTCAGGCCTCTTGAAGGGTTCCTGTCTTTATCTGAAGAGCAGACAAAGTAGATTTGCATTTCAAAACAAGTTTTCTGAGGGCAGCTTAGAAAATGGAGGACCGCAAGGGTGCCTGCTGGGTGCAATAAGAGGACAATTGAATTGCCCAAGTAAAACATGAGCTTAGAATGGGATGTGGTAAAGAAGTTGGAAAGCGAAGCGGGAGGGAAACAGGCTGGTGTCCAGGGAGATATTCATTCAATGCATGTATCCAAAACCTTGCTGTACATTCAAGTTTGCTGAGAACACAATGTAGAGAAAGTCTTTGAATGAAGGCTACCATGCTGAATGGACAACGGGACAGTTTCTCACTAATTCCCATTTCAGGGGTGGAAACATATACAAAGAAGTATCCAGTTATCCAGGAGGGTTGCTTTTTCCTCCTACCTAAACATACCCAGATGTAGCAATAAGAGAAATAAGTAAAGACCACATTTTTGTCCTCTAAATATTTCTTCTAGAGTGGAGAATTTATGTAGCTCCTGAAAGGAGCTTCCTGAGTAGAGACACAGGAGTCGCCTGACCATTGCTAGAGCTACTCCATGGCCCCCGACAGTTGTCATTTTACTATGTTTTACCTGGCTTAGTGGAGGAGTTGTAAATGCTCTTTATGATATAGAACTAAGCCCTAAAATTGAACTCTGGGCATAGACATCTGGCTCATACTCTTAAAGCAGCCCACATGTTTAAAATAAAAATTTAAATTTCTGCATGATTTATGAGATAGGGTCACAAGATGTAGTCCATGGGTGACCGGATGTCAACTCTTCATCGATCCCCTCCCTAAAAGCAAAATATATGTTTCCAAGCGAGTCCAGCACTGTGTATATTTTCTTTACTTCCATAGTTCATTATGCACACTGCAGTAATTTGTTGACAGTACAAGGCAAATCCTTGATAAAACCAGAGAACGTCTCCAAAGTAAATATTTGGTACTACAAAATAGAGGCTTTTTGCCCATTAATCCAATAATAAAATACCGTCTGCAGGAGGAACAAGGAGCTTTTGCTAATTTCCGAAATTGCTGTAGGTCACAGAAGCTTCTAGTTGATTTGGAAAATATTTTCTTTATGGAGAAGTAATATTCCTAGTCAGGAGGCCAAAGTGCTTAATGCTGTAGGCAGCTGCTGAGCCCCTGGATGCCGTGTACTGGTGAGGAGAGTGGGGAGGAAATGAAGATTCAGCTTGCTCCAGTCAATGCCCAGGCCTTCGAAGGCAGCATAGAAGACTCAGCTAGGAGCACAGATACCAACGGGCTACCGGAAACTAAAACTCTGCTCAAAGTGGGAGAATTTGGAACAACGGGTGGCTTTTCAGGTCAGTGAGGGCTCACTGTTCCCTTCCACCCCTACATTACGACATTTATAGACCTTGACTTTGCCCTGGAAGCAGCTCAGGAAACAGAATGTTCAAAGGCAAGAGATGGGTGGACGTGGGATGTGAGCTCAGTGTCAAGTGGGGGAGATGGGTAGATGCGCTAATAGTTGCAAGAGAGTGAGAAGCTCCGCTTGGAAGGCGCTGTTTGGGGAGGTGAGTACGAGTGACGCGCTTGCTCTGCCATAGTGGCTCAGCAGAAGTGATGGACGCAGGAGGATGGAGAAAAGTCAAGGAAAGCTGCTCAGAAAGGGCCACATTTTGAGTTTAGAAGCAGTAGTAGAGATTGCTAAGAGAAAAAGATTAATTCATAAAACAGTGAACTTGAAAATAAGCTATATGAGCAAGCTTACGCCTACAGCTCCATCACAGCAGAGTCATGGAAGGAATATTAATATTAATTAATATTTAAAATATTAGATACTATTAATATTTTATAAACACTTACTATGTCCCAGGCACTACTCTACTGCCACTCAAGCCGGTTGCCAAACATTATATAAGGCTGAGGGTAAAGGGAACCGTGTGGATCTTTTTCCGCTGCAAAGGTTTTAAAAACCACATAACGTAAATCTGAAATTAACACTGGACCGCAGGAAGTCTTCCACCAAGCTGCGTGTTGATGTGGAAGACGTCAGGGTCGCTGACCACAGGATTCATGAGGGCAGTTCCAAAACTACCGATTGAGGATGCACAATTCCAAGGGGCTTATTTCGAATGAGCTGAGGGAATATTTAGGTCAGATTTCACTCTTGTTAATGGCAGGTATTTTCTTACACCTTCTAACTTCCTGCCTCGCTCTGTATAGCCTCGCTCCCGTGGGCATCTCTGTGGGGGAAACTCCATTAACCTGCTTGACTGGCATCACGTCGACCCAGGCAAGGTAGACCTTGGCTTTCTCAATTGCTCTGGGAGACGCAAAGGCCGGATTTGAAATGTAGGCAAATAAAACTGAACCTATGTAGGTCTGATAGAGCCTCCCGGTCATCTTTCTGTTGAATTTCTGGGCTCCCCTTTTCAGAGAGAATTTTTAGGAAAGTGTCTCAGCAGTGTTGCCTGAGCGCCTTTGTATCGGAAGAGAATTAACTGCAAGAAAAATCGAGGTTTGACAATAGAAGGCCAGATGCCACACCTTGTAAATAAATAATAATAAAAAAAAAACATGCAACGCAGCCAGCTGCACCATATAAACTCAGATTTTTATACCACACTGTTGTGTTCTGTATATCCTCATTTGGTTCCAACATCTGTTCATCCCTATCCGTTCCTCCCATATATTAGTTATAATTACATACGCAGGAGCTTGTTTATGAGGCTAAGAAACTGACCCGATAGCAGAGTGCTTTGGAGGGTCTCTCGTTTTCTCTGTTAAAGACACTGATGGTTTCTTTTAAGGACCAGGCTTCAGCTGACTTTCTCTGGAGTGCAAGACCAAACCCAGACTTGTCATCCTCCTGGAGTGGAGAAACGCCTCCTTACTTTCTTTCATTGCTCATTCTTCAAAGCAACCTGCTGCCTCCCTGCCTGCCTGTACTTTTGTCCAGTTCATTTCTTTTGGTTGCCCTGTCAAAATGTAACTCGGTTCCACTCTCGTCCCAGCTCGCCCACCTGGAGGAAGTCTTTCTTTCCTTTCTCCAAATTCCCATTGAATTTCCTATCTGTAATGCATACCGAGTATTTAACTGATTTTTTTTCTTAAATTCTGTTTATTTTTAAAGTACTTACTTATTGGTAAATTCCAGAAAGTAAAAAACTATGGATCATATGTCTCCTATTAAATTTAGTTCTGATTTCTATGAATAGTGCTTAAAAATAGTCTTTGAATCAATTAAAACGGAGATAGGATACAGAAAACAACAGACTTTCAAAAAAATAGAAATTAAAAGAGATTGGCAACCATCAGCTCGTGGCTGGATGTCGTCTAAAGATTGCATGTAATTCTGCATTTCCGGTTTGCACTGGTAGCCCAAAGGTGGATAGCACACAGTGCTGTTCTATTTAGATGGAGCACGTGGTTTGCACTTTGGCGATCCTTCCTGGCTTACTTGCCTCATTTATTTTACCAGCCTAACCTCTGTAGAAATTTGAGTTTGTAATACCTGCAATAAGATTCTAAATGTTTATGATATATGATTATTATTATAACCACTTTGTCTTCAGACTGGTGTGTATCACATCCACCCTCCCACTGAGAACAATTAGAAGAGCTGGATACACATTTTAGAAATGTATCTGAAGGCATCAGAGAGCTAGTGGGGCAACCAGGATTTAAAGAATCCTGGTCTTGGAGAAAAGGGAAATGCATTGATTTAAACCTAAGAGTCTGCAGCACTTTTCTATTAATTCTTGAGACACTTCCTGACTCATAAGGAGCAAAAGGCAAGAGAATACAAAACTAAGTAGAAAATGTCAGCTACAAGAAGACACTGAGGAAAGGTTTTGACTTTGGGCAACAAATATTGGAATTTAGAATTTGCACCATAGCCAGGCTTTGAGACGGCAAAATCCTACAGAGAGAAGAAATGTGGAGAAATCAGTCCGGCATTACATATGGCGTTTTCAATTGAGGCATTTGACAATTTGTAAGCAGCAGCCCAGAGGCTGAGACATTGGACAGAGCTTTTGACAGTCTTATGGTGCTGAGGAGACAAAAATTGGAGTTTGGGGCCTGCCAGGGAGAGAATGGCTTTGGCAAATGTCTCTGGCTTTCAGTGGGGACCACTGAATAACCATGTCCTGAGAGTCAGGGCTTCATTCTAGACTGAACTAAGGTGATTCATACCTGCTCTAACTGCCTGACAAGGCAAAGGGGAACCTCTTTGGATGGAGACAACATCACCCAGAGCCTCTAAGAAACTCAAGAAAATATTACCAGACTACAAGGACCTGGGACTAAATAAAGAAAAGCCAGGAGAGAAAAAAAAAACAAACCTAAAATATAACAGAACCATAGGCAATGCAGATATAGGTATATTCAGACACAGACTTTAAAACTAATGTAATTAATATGTTCAATAAAATAGATAGATGAAGAATATTATCAAAGAATTGAAATGGATAAAAAAGAATCAAATGGAAATTCCATTACTGAAAAATAATTGAAATTAAGACCTCAGTGTATAGGTTAAATGGAAAATAAAACAAGATGAACAAAGAATTAGTGAAATGGAAGACAAGTCAATAGAAAATATTCAGACTGAAGCATGGAGAACAATAAAAATCAGTAACACATACCAAGTCCATCATAAATGTGTTTAGAAAAGAAAGAATGGAGCAAAAGAAATATTTAAAAAGATAATGACTAAGAATTTTCCTAAACTAAAAAAATCACCATGCTACAAATTATTTAAGTTCTATAAGCCCAAACAAGTATAAAATAAGAATTTTAAAAAACCTACATACCTGGGCACACAGTAACAAAACTGCTAAGAAACAAAAACAAAGAGAAATGAAAATGCAGCTGGTTGGGGAGGGGAGTGGGAATGTAGAAAGACGTATCACCCGCAAAGAAACAGACTGAGCACTTTTTCAGCAAAAGTAATAGAAGTCAGAACACAAAGGAAGACATTTTTAAAGTGATAAAATAAAACAACTGTCAACTTAGAATTCTGTATCAAGTGAAAATATCCTCTGAAAATAAAAGTAGAAAGATTTTTTTTCCAGATTATTTTTTCTAGACCAAAAAATAATCTGAACTAATTTGTCAGCAGATCTGTAAAAAATACATAATAAGAGGGTGGTTAGAGTTGGGGGCTGATTATTCAGTCAGATAGGAACATACAAATAAAGGAAAGCATAAACAACAAAAAGATATGTGTGTGGTTAAATCTAAATATCATCTTCACAAAACAATATCTTGTGGGATGTAAAATATCAGTTGAATTAAAAGTGTATGATGATTATATAAATATTATGAGATGGAATATAATTAAAATATTCTAAGACCTTTTCATTAATCAGTTGATAAAAATGCTAATTTTTATTGTACTCTAGCAAATCAAGAGTTCATATTTTAATGTCTAGTTTAACCACTGAAAGAACAATGAAATTATATATAACCAACAATTAATAAAGTAAAAAATGAAATAGTCCAAGATACTGTATTTATTCAAAAAGAGGCAACAAAGAAGAGACAAAGGAATATAAAACCTGTGGAACAAATAGAAAAACAAAAACTAAGATGGTAGATATAAACACATATGTCAATAGTTACATTAGATTTGTTCAGACTAAATGTGCCAATTAAAAGACCAAGATTGTAAGGTTGAATAAAAATTCAAAACCTAATTAGATTCTGCTTACAAAAGATAAAATTTAACTGCAAGTTTATTGATACTGTGAAAGTACATTACCACTGAAGACATACCATCCAAACATTAACCAAAAGAAAGATGATACAGCTAGGATAACCTCAGAAAAAGTAGATTTTAAGAAAAAATAAGTAATAAAGAGGGTTATTCCATAATGTTAAATGAAACAATACATCAGGTATATAAAATATTCTAAATTTATACATACTCATATTTGTATGTAGGATACGGGCGACCTGCACTATATGATTAACTTTTTCACTTAATAGACATTACCTAACACTGCAGCCAACAACTGCAGAATACACTTTCTTTTTTAAGTGCACATGAAATATTTACCAACACATTTTGGTCCATAAAACAAATATCAATGAATTTCAAAGGATTGATATTATCTATAGGATGTTCTCTGACCACAGTGAAATTAATCTAGATATTAATTTTTAAATATATAGAAAATAGTCAAATGTTTAGATATAAGCAGTACACTTATAAATAACACACGTAAAAGAATAAAGCAGAATAAAAATTAGAAAATATTTTGAACTTAATAAAATTATAACATAGTAAATATTTTGGGATGCAGTTCAAGCCATGCATTAGTAAGACATCGATATCCTTAAAGGCATTTTTAAAAAGTAGATAGAGTGAAATTTAATATATTCACCTCAAGAACTTAGAAAAAGTAGAGCAAATCAAATCCAAAATAAGAAGAATATAAATAATAAAGATAATGGTGGAAACTAACAGAATAAAAAATACAATAAAGAGGATTAACAAAGCCAAAAGAATTTCTTAAAAAGATTAATAGAATCGATAAAGTCTGTCAAGAATGGAGATGATCAAGGAAAGAATGTGTGCAAGAAAGGATTAATCAGCAGACCTTGGCTGCTCGAACTCAGCACATTCCTGAGCAAGTCCTGAGTTCAGGACTGGCCCTTGGCTGGGTCC